>NW_026698173.1:0-61336 GCF_030435755.1 Ochotona princeps
ACAAGGAACAGGTACGTCCTTTAGGGTACTGTCCACATCGAAAAGACGGCCTTTCACCGCCTTTACTACGTCTCAGATCTCTTTGCTGAAAAGTCTGCGTTGACGGAGCTCATAGAATTGCATGACCTTTATCTTCCCGTGTAACTTCCCGTTAAAACGGAATTGCTGCCCTTGCTGGGTAACCCTTCAGCCTCGCGTGACTGGACTGATTTCAGCTTCCCGCCGGTGTGCGTCACCGGCGTAGAACCTCAGCCTTCGTATCCGTTCCGCTCGTATTCGCAGCGGCATCGAATGCAAAATTTAACTCGCGGAGATGTTAGTGTAGTTCACGTTATGAACGCTTTTCTCCACGGATTTGCCCTACGAGCGCAGCAAAAGCATGCGTCATGCGATTTAATACATGACATGTGCCCCCCCAATTACCCTGAGATGTGCGTGAAGAGTTTAAATCCTTAGATGACAGTGGGCGCTGACTTTATTCGACACCTACGCAGCACTTAGGGCCGCTGAATAAGCTCCTATGAATGCCACCACCCAGTTGGACACTGACGCTGCACTGGCTTTCCCATATTGCCAAGGACCACCCAACCCCGGCTGCTGCGCAACAGCCCACGCATTGAAGTTCGTTGGTAACACTGCATATGGATCTCCCACTACTGCTCCAGGCGGACTCACTGGAGGTGCGACCTCCGTGACGTTCGCAGGGATTTTTCCCACGGGCTTCTTCATGGCATCCAAGCCTGCCGCCATTTTTTGCTCCGCAGTGGCTACCGTTGGTGGGCAGGTGACGCGGAAGCATACGGCGTATTTCTTCATATTGCAGGACTTCGTTCCTATACATTGCACCCGCACCCCTACATTTGCCGGCGACAAAGCAGAAGCTTTATCTTTAAGCACTGAAAACCACCTGTATATACAGAAGTATGCAGAAGAGAGAGACAGGCAAAGCAGTGTTAAGCAGCAATGATACACACAAGACGTGAGCAGCAATAAAAACCGCTCCTAACGCAACAGGAATGTCTTCCCATCACAGGCAACATGCGCCAAGCCACCATCAACAGCACTGTACACGGAATCCCACCATTCTTAGAGAAGAAAAAAGTATTGCAAAGAATCGAGCAATGAAAACTTCTGCGAGTGCGTGCAATCCAGCGTTGAGCAGCACGACAGAAAAAGATATGACCAGACAGCCACACCGACTTCCGCACCGACGAAATATCACCCTTCCTTGGACGGTCGATAATCGTGGAGGATGCACGATGCGTACTGCGTAGAGTCCGTCATTACACGTGTGCGCTCTTATTATATCTCTAAATGGCCTTCCATGTAAGTGCAACGGCAGCGCACATTATAACAGTATATGCCACGTCGACCACCGCGAGAGGTTGCGACCCACAGGGGACACCGTTTGTAGGTCTGCGGACGAGAAAAACTTGCAGGACATCCGTCTGCACACAGCATATAGCTCATGGGCGACGACGCGATCAGACGTCATGCCCTGAGCTGCGTGGTCAGAAGAGCTTCACGCGCCGATGGCACACAACTCTGTGAAAAGGCACGCTCCTACCCCACGCCGAATGCCGCGCTTTTCCCTTTGAGCTCGACGGGGGATAGGGTCTGGATCTGCTGATGGCATCGAGGACTGGACAGAAGCGCGCCGCCGCCTGGTACGGCTGCATCCCACGAGAAGGGATCTGCCACTTCGATGGAATATACCATCTGCGGGGTCTTTTTGGTTTCTTGGGTCCCCTCGATCGGAATCGAATGAACTGCTAGCTGGACACTGAGTACGCGGGTGTAAGGGAACTTCTCTACGTTGCCTGACTCACATCATTCAAGTTTTCCAAACACACGCGGGCGGCAATAAAAGTATAGCAGAGTGGAGGTGCTATGCATCTCAACACAGAGCAGCTCCGTTTCATCTCTTCACGGCCGTGCACAGTCGTCCGTGCGCTTGGATGTAGACGAGGGAGGCAGACAGCAGTTGTCGCAGACAAGGGAGACATAGGAAGTGCAGGCGCGTGACTGACAGTAGGATGAAGCATGGTGTCACAATGTACTCCTGGACGAATGGGGTCAACTTCGTCCTGGCAGAAGGCTAGGCACTGTTTGTCGTGAGCCAGGGCAACAGGAACGCTGTAAGCAAGAATGACCTTCGCATATCCATGGTAAGTCATGGTCTAGTGTGGCTTTATGCTGGCCGCATGCCTTCGGGAACTGTTATAGAGTTACGAAAACCGGCAAGCCATGACAAGTGGAATTCATTGGGAGTCTCTGTATGTGCTTGGCCGCGGCCCTACTGGTGGAACAGTTCTGTGCATTAAAACCTGTTTTCGGCACGACGCATTCTCAGCGACGTGATTGTGTAGAAGGATTACCGGTCTCATCGACTTTCTTATACCCATAATCAACTTGCTTCGTGTCCGGCAGGCATTTGTCGTCTTCAAATGGGTCCTGCGTATCCCACTTTATTGGCAAATTAAGTGCACTTCCCGGAAGAAGCTTCTGCAAATCAGAGTAGAAATATTCACTCTTGTAGAGATGTCCTGGTATGTACCCGTGTAAGTGCGTGCAGGGTGTAGTGATGCTAAAAGAAATACGCATGTACGGAAAGGCTAGGCTCTAGCTGCAGAAATCAATTATGAGGGCAAGAATGGCACGCAACTGCTACACGGTGCCAACCAAAGGGCTGTAATGCGCCGAAAGTGGGATGGGTTATCGTGGTCAGAAAGGGAGGGTACAAACTTGGACACTGTGCCACGGTGTGGAGATGGCAGCTCAATTGTGGTACTACTAAGATTACATTTGCTGCGGTAGTAATCTTATTCGTAAAAAATCTCCATAGTGAACACCCAGGCCGACCTGGGGAAACGATCAAATGTCTTGTTGCTTCAGGCGTCAGCGTACGCATCGCTGGGGCAGACAGCATTCTTCTCGCTCGTCCTGATACGCTTTCCTGGCTCGTCATTCGGCAATCTATATTCGTCTGTATAGTGCGCTAGACAACGCAGGAGACGCAGTATATGCGGCGGCAGCGACTCGTGTGTAATCCTACATAGTCCTCCCGAAAATGGCAGGGCACATGCAAGAGAAAGGTGGTCGAACTCAACGTAGTAGGGTGTGTCGCACTTCTCTGTGACATCGTCTACTCCTACACTATCACCCTGCTCCGTGCCCAAGCCCCATCGTAGTCAAATTTGTCGCTACGAATCGTAAAAGCAATATGAGGTGGCTTACAACTTTGGATGCCGACCAGCCTGTGGCCAGAATTATAGTAGCCCTGGACGGCGGTTTCCATTTTGTGCAGCGCTCCTCAGGGGCCAGTTTGGACCGGCAGTGAGTGCACTTCACTACCCTAGAGCAGCCTGCACAAACCAGTAACGCACAATCAATGAATGAGGCTCTCTACAGGTGTATGCGTACGCGAGTCGACTCAGGTGAGAGCGCACGTAACGTTGTGCCTGTAAGGTCGCTGAGCGGTTAGAAGCATGGTGCACTTTGACTCTGTCCCTAGCAGCAAGGCGCCTGCTACAGCAGAGGTGCATCTGGTGCCTTCCCTAGCTAGGACAAGCAGCGAAGCTCTTGTAAAAACAGAGGGGTGCTTAGTCTCTGGCTAACAGTGGCAAGGCCGTTGTAGGCGACGCTAGCGGTCTGCCGCTCAAGCAGAGCGCTGATGAGGCGGGCCCTTTGTCATGACAGCGCATCAGATGTTTGTAAGGAGACAACTCCTGGCGCAGCCAAGGTGTCGACAATGAAGTGACTCGATCAGCTCACCTGGTGCTTCAAACTGCAATACACAAGCAGCTGACTCAGTCTTGGAGCACCACGAGAAGAGTGAACCATAAGTGCTTCTGTGCAAGTAAACTATGACAATCCTCAGCTTGACTTCTGGCTGCAGAGGCACAATTCAGTTAGAAGCGAAGGCACAGGAGTCAAAAGCTAACTCGACCTGTTTTATGGACACCCTGGGGAGGGAAAATGCGACATTCGTGCTTGGCAACCCCGGGCGTTGCCCGTGGACACGCCTGACGGGGTGGAAAGCACAGTACTCTCTATAGTATCTGCCATACGAAGGTGCGCCGCCTGTGCAACCGGGAGAACAGGTGTTCTGCTTTTGCTATGACACGGATTACATGCAGTTTCGGGGCATAAGCAGCCGCTAGCGTAGTTGTGTACCACGAGGTCCTTTTCAAACATAGAAAAACGATCCGCGGGCACGCACGTCCACGCTCTCCAAAGGCCGTTACCGACTCTTCACATCTTGTGACTCCCCACATCCTAGTGACACAGCTCTCGAAATGCAGTGTCTCAGCCGAGGAAGCTGATGCACATGATGCAGCCTTAACATTAGTTGCCACGGCTCACCTGTAATGTTGGACTTCGGCGCTGCCCCACCCACAACTTTAGTGCACTGCATGGAGTCACAGGCCTCTTGTGCGTCGGCAAACCCAACTGAGGGCTCAGGCAATTGCTGAGAGATGTAGACATTCTCCAGGTCAACTGCTGGCTTCTCTTCCTTAGCTTTATCCCCTGCAGCAGTCTTAGCACTCTTGCCTTCTCCTCCTTTTGACTCTTCTTGCGAACCCGTTTCCTGTTCTGATGCCTCTTCGCTGTTTTCCGCGCCGGTCTCTTGTTCTGACGCTTTTTCGTCTTCGCCAGGCTCTTTTTCTGACGCTTTTTCGGTGTCTTCTTGTGTATTTTCTTCACTGGATGATTCACCTGCTCCCTCCCCTTCCTCCTCTGACGACTTCCTCTTTTCTGATGTGTCGTCGTCACTGCTCTTTTCTGATGTGTCGTCGTCACTGCTCTTGGCGCCTTCGGCCGTCTCCCTGCAGCTCCCTTGCCGGCGTCCTCGTCTTCTGAATCTTTCGTTGTAAGAAATGCCCTGTTGTCGCCACGTCTCACGGCACGTATCCTAACATGAGTTAGATTAGCACCGTGACTGTCTGAAAAAGCTGCATCTGGCAGAAGAGGAAAGTGCATTGATCCTGATGCTGCAGAAAAAAAGTGACTGAGGTTCAAGGCTCCATGTGCTAGACATAGCGCAATTATAACTTTGTACACTCTACACGGACAAAGGCGGAGGACGGTCATCAGGAGATAGTAGGCGCTCGAGCGGTGTAGACGCTCTGGGCCCCTACTTTCTTCAACTGTTTTTCTAGTTCCTCCCGCACGCGCTAAGCGTGCACCCCTGGTGCTTACCCCGGTAGAGCCAACCGTGTGCGTCCCAGATTCGGAAGCTGGAGGAAAAGTAGATCCATTGATGCACACGGCTAGCTAGGCTCGTTGTTGTACGGCGCTGATGGTTTACGCACTGGCCGTTCCACTGTCTCACCAAATAATGTGTGCTTTTCCAGGTGGTTTTGCTTTCTGTGTACGTCGTCGAATGCATCGATTTCAATCTTTGTTCCAGTTTGGACGGTCTCGAGTACCACTTGACCAATCGTAGACACACGGGCAGTACCCCCTACCTTTTCCTTACGTGCAGGCGCGTGTACTGCGAATCCACATGTCAGCGCCCGCTAAGCTTTTCTGGAATTATGCGTTTCGACCTTGTTCACAAATAATCTTCTTGACAGCAGTGTCTGTCTCTAACACTGTGTCTGTCGGTATATGTGTTCCGGTTTCACGCAGTGCGGTTACATACAATCTGCTTCGTGGGCAAAGCCTTGACGACGCGCGCTCCCAGTCGAAGGCGCTGACATATTGAGTAAAGCTGGCCATTTGTGCACATGGGACGCAACTTAGATGAGCAGCCACGGATGTCAGCGCCCGCTAAGCTTTTCTGGAATTATGCGTTTCGACCTTGTTCACAAATAATCTTCTTGACAGCAGTGTCTGTCTCTAACACTGTGTCTGTCGGTATATGTGTTCCGGTTTCACGCAGTGCGGTTACATACAATCTGCTTCATGGGCAAAGCCTTGACGACGCGCGCTCCCAGTCGAAGGCGCTGACATATTGAGTAAAGCTGGCCATTTGTGCACATGGGACGCAACTTAGATGAGCAGCCACGGGCGATATGTGCTTTCAAGCCGCGTTTGCGGCTTTTACTTTCAGTAGCGCAGCAGTTAAATATTCATACAGGCAAATTCCCTTCCGTCAGTAGCACATGTGGACTTCTGTGAAGCTTAAGCATTTGTGTCGACGCCTGCTTTTTCTTCGAGTGATGCCTTGTGAGGCGCGCGCTTGTGAACACCTGTATGCAAGACAGGGTGCTGGTGAGGAACGGTATGTCCGGGATGCGAAGACATCGCCAGCATTACTATCGCTGAGGAGCTCGCACGGGTCTTGGTCTTAAGATGTTAGAGACACCGGCAACGCTCATCGGTGAACTTTAGAATGATGCAGTTTGGCGGTCATTTGAACAGAAGGTGTGGACGAAGTCGCAATGCGTAGAGAGGTCACGCCGGAAAAGTTCCGCAAATGCAAGGTCATGTCTGCATTCACAGTACTTGCGCTGTTCAGCACAATTAAAAGTGACAGCCACGCGAGTCCCTGTGTCTTCACGCGCCCCCCAGCAGCATCCCTCAGGAGCGCTGCGGTCTACGTGGCTCACGTCCTGTAGAGGCACACAACGAAGATAAGGCAGGCACATCTTCGTATGGAGCCAGGTGTTATCATGTCTACACGTGGAGAAGACAACCCAGAAAGTATGCCGTGCCATTTATTTTTGTACACAACAGGTGAGCGACTTTGTACAGCAGGAAACGATTATCCTCGTGTGCAGCACCTCACCCATCGTGGCGCGTGTCTTAGAAGACTGGCGCGCGTGTCCGGTGGTCCGGACCCTCTGGTGTAGCGGAACAGTTGTTTTTGTCATTACTCTGTAAAGAGCTGCATTCGGGAGCGAAACAGCCTATGAGTTTTGCTCATTCACACACGAGGTATGAAATTACGGCGGCGTCAGCTCTGGAAAGGGAGCGTGTATACACTATAGCCCCCTTGTACACTACTGTGGGTAGGAGGCATTATCGCCTGCATGTCGGTTGATAAACACTTGAAAGGTTGATCCTTCCGATAGGTAGTTGACACGTATCCACATCTTTATGTGGAAGGAGCATTGTGGCCGTGCACTAACTTGCTGCAGCCATAATCGCCGCTGCATTGATGGTTGTCCTCGTAGTGTTTACTCTTCTTCGCCCGCTTGCTTCTACCTTCGGTACCTTCTTGATAACGTTTACTCGTACCGCTGCGCTACTAGAGCGGATTTTCATACAGACGTGTGACAGCCCAGTCAACTCTAGCTTGTGCGGCTCCGAATGGCTGCACTCTATTGCTAGTATTCCTTAAACGTGACTCCTTTTTAGAGCGCGTAGCTAACAGCAGAGGATGACTGTCGCGTGCTGAGTCTTGGGAGTGGAAGGAACGAAGTGGTCTCGTAGATACTCGTGAATGCATAGCAAGGAAAAGCGGCGTCCTTGGCGCTCTACCAACGTACATATGCCTCACGGAGGGCTACCCGCATCGACACTAACACTGAAACAGGAGAGACACGGGTTGCCTGGAAGATGTAAAGGCTTTCGGCGGAGCACAAGGAGGGTGTGGAACTGTGGGTGAAAAAATGAGATGCTCTGTGCATCTGCTTCTCACATACAGTGAAGGATTCCTGAACGCGTAGGTGCCCCGCTCGTGCAGAGAGAGGTTCCCTGGGCTCCAAACAGTGGACAGACGTCACTCGCCTACGATAGGGAGTACAGTCTGCAACCCTAGGAGCACGCCACTGGAAAAAAGCTTGTGATGTACGCGTGGCAGTGCTTTCTTCGCTTACGTGCGAACTCCTGGCGAGCTTGTGAGCGCTGCTCGAGATGGTGAAACTTACTGCAAAGACTATTCTTTGCCCCGTACACGCGCGTCCTGTTGCCAGCGAAGATTTGTTTGCATTTCTTCACACGTGGATCATGGTACGCAGGAACGTTAGTGTTCTGCCTGTAACCTGCGGACCGCGTGTGCTCTTGCACGAGGCAGGGCCTTCTGACTGTGTACAGTGTTCACTAATGGTATGCATCCCGAGGAGCACCCAGCAAAACCATGGCTAACGGTAGTGGAAATTTGCTGAGACAGTTTTGCTGGGACGTTTTCAAGCCGGTTAAATTTGACCCGCGTTTACTGTACCACACGGCGAAAAACGGTGTCGCTGTACGAACCGTATGCGATAAGCATTATCACGCGCGAAGAATGGTCATTACTAGGGAGGTCTGCAGCGAGCCGCTGCAGAATCCAGAAGGTAGCGTTCGACTACTTCTCTGTTTGCACAAAGTGAAAATACTCAGAGCGACGCTGCCCCATGCCGACCGACGATCCCACCACACAGACTTTCAGACCGAACAACTGGCAAATGCCGCCCGTCGTGTCTACCAGAGACCACCTTTAAGCTTCTTGAGCAAGTCGATGAGGAGGACGAACGTTGACGGGGCGACTGGGGGTTTTTCGCACTAGGTGACGTCTACCTTTTGTATCATGTGGACGTTCAATGCGTCACACCCTTCCCGCCTAGCATCTGTGGCAATACAGGTGGCAGGTAGTGTACAGCGTGAAAAGGACGCATCATGTTTGGGAATGTAGGTGCCCCTGGGGTAACAGGGGAAGTGCTGCGGACACCTGCAGCCCTCAACGCATAAAATACCTTTCGCTCCACTTGTGGAAGTGTCAACGGACAGACTACCCGTAAACAACCGGAAATCTCCGAAACTGCGCACGGTAAGTGCGTACAAGTCAATTTGAGTTGTATTTCGTCCAGTTGCACTTCAGGGGAATCGTACGCCGGAAGAGCAAACCACCTGTGAGCCACACGGGAGGAGGGCAATGTATACGTCTTACACCAACTTCGCTAGGCGAAGACTGGGTGGAGCAATAAATGATCACTACACTCTCTACATTTCTCTGCAACAGCTTATCACGCAGTTAGACGTGTTCCAACACGATGACGTTCGCCGGCAACAGGGCACATAGACACGCCAAGTGAGGCGCGTCTGATACCCATCAACGGCAGAGGATCACAAGAGCCCGTACCTTCGCACGAATCTCCGCAGGAACACAGGCGGTGGAGCACTACAAAGCGCCGCAACGGCTGCACGAGCCTAATACGTGCAACTGCAGGTACTATTCTAGTCTCCATCTGCACACGTGTCGCAGGAGGCTACTCCACGCTCAAACGCACAGTGCAGCATCAACGGGCACGGCAGCAAGGAGCTACTTCGATCCATGCTCACGTATCCACGTATTAGTATACGTATGTATGTATATGTATACATGCATATATCATCCACCACAGACCCTTGCGGGCGCGCGCACACTGCGTTTGAGAAGCTACTGCGCAAAAACGACACCACATACACAGGCCTGCCGCTTTCACGTAATAGCCAATTGCGGGACACGCACTACTTGCTACTGTTACTGACGCAAGTGCCATGAGTGTCTTACTATGAGGATTTGATTACCCTATTTGGGTTATGAGCACAGCCGGTGACCGACGAGGAGACATCAGCCACAAATAAAGACGAGACTTCAAACGGTTTGCTTTTTTTTCTCTCTGTAAGATCAGCACACTTCAGAAAAAAATTACACTTCCACCCATCTTCCTGTGCTGCTCGAGACCAATTATCCCGCAAGCGCCGCCCAAATTCAAAGTGGGCGTACACTTGTATGAGCAGGACTGCTAAATTGCCTCTCATTTACGCCTATGGCACGCCCTTTCCCAGAACAAGGGAAACGCGTGTCCAGCACAACATTCCATAAACGCTTACGACTCGAGCAGGAATATCACATGAAGCCAGAGTCCACGCGAGCAGAAGATGAATACCATAGATTCTGAGGAAGCTTACGCAAAACTAAGTAACTTCTCATGGCCTCCAGCTTTCAATGAGAAAGGCTCCAAGTCAGTGGTGTTTTCCATGCACGCGGGCTGCGCCATCCGGTGGGTGGAGGACAAAGGAATGCGTGCCGCTGCTGCAGGGAAAGTTAGCGAAAAGTTTAAGAGGCTCTCATCTCCAGAAGGTGTACGACCTTCTGAAAGGACCGCTAGGTGTATGGCAGCTGAGCGCATTAAAATTCCGGGCGTCCGAAACGCTGCAACCCACACACGGTGTCCGGCAACGAGGGTTTACGTGCTTAAGCGCAGGGGGCGTGTTGTTCAGAATTCCACCACTATATGGATGCTATTTGGTGTAAAGGGCTCAGGAATCGATCACCGGAGCAGGTCTTTTTCGGTGTGCAAAGATATGTGAACCTAAGTCCGATACAAAAACAGCTGAAGAAGCCAACTGCCGTCAAAAAATTCCTGCTGGGATGTTTTACAGAAGTGCGGACTACCGCGTTAACGTATTCTAGGTGATACTAGCTGAAGCATACGCTACCGTGACGTGCACGAAGGAAATCAGAGATCCACAATTGCAGTGCACCAGAATGCGTTCGAACATTGTAACCCTGCACGATGCAGAAGACGGCACGGGACGACACGGGGGGATTATACTGGAGAGTAGCCCTGGAAACTTTACGCAGATCAAGAGCTTGACGAGCAGCTGCAGGTTGGGCAAATCCGAAGACGTCGCACCTGCTTGCCTTGCACAAGTAAGCGTGCTGTTTCCGACAAACCATCCAAATACTGATAGGCAGAGACTGCATGTCTCACACAGCTTAAAAGCTGAAAAATATAAGTGGAAGCCGCAGCAGCAGGCCCCTTAATTGAACAGGCGTATGGAGCAGCATCGGAGTTTAAGCCATACTCAGCAGCATTTCTGTGAAACAAGGTAGCAATCGTGTGATTCCTGCAGCCGCACCCTTGCGTGACACTACCCGTAGCTTTCGTATACGCGGCAGCTCAGTCAATGATCCAGTAACAAAGCTCCTTAATATGCAAGCGCTCAAAGTCACGTATGTTCAAAACCCGCTATGCTGCTCAACAACGCGTCGCCACTGCAGCTGCTCCAAAAAAAAGTCTCTTCAAAACAGTCGTTGGCTGCACCGGATAGTGTGTAGCATAAATACGTCATCGTGCTAGTTAATACGCTTGAAACTACTTCTTCGCATTGATAGAAGGTGCTGTTTTGCTACATAACCCTAGCTGAAAGCGTGTCGATTTCAAACAGGTGATGGATCGTCTGCTTGTAGGAGGGGACGCGGACTTTGTGAGCTACCTGTGTTTTCGGTAAATGAAGTTTTTGGACTACGAAACCAAGCAACAAGGAGGGGTTTGGACAGCTCGCGGACGTGGGGGGCTCTGGTACCCTAAGATCGACACATAGTCGCGTTCTTCTGTGCCCCCGTCACGCGTGTCAGCCCCTAGCGACAAGAATTTTCGGGTCCGCTGAGCTCGCAGCTGCTACGGGTGTTGAAGTTTTAGCAACGACTTATCGCCTGGAGAAGAAGTCTTACAGCGTGCGGTGAAGGGATTGAGGACGGCCGCTACCTGTTTAAGGTCAGGTGCACAATACCCTATACCAGAAAGATTCCGTCGATCCCACGCTATGGTTATTGCTCTCGTCTCCTCTAGGCTGAGTCGAATCTGCAGCATTACCAGGCCATCAAAGATCGTACACTTCAACACTGGTCGAGCTCCAGGCTGCACAGGCGGCTCACGCGAAAGTGTGCTTTCCTACATACGGATGATGAAATGTGACTGGGAATCCAACCGGCGTTTCAGGACGGTCGAGCGAAACAGTTGGACGTGAGCAATGGGGCTACTCGACACTACAGAGACACAATTTGGATGTGCGCGTCCACACCACGTCCTATTCATGTGCACCAGCAACGCGACTGCATCTGTCTACAGGGATAGCAGAAGCATATCTTGCTTTGAAATCCGGTACGAACACAACATGTGCAGGATTGGACGACAAACTCCTGTGAGAATATGCATACCTATATATTATTCCGTATCCATACAATTTTTTCTGCCTGTATCAGTCGTATACTATGCATCGACAGCAAGCGTTTGTCCATCCAATTGTCCACTTCTATAGTATTTTCAACGAGCTGATAATGCTTACCTGCGACAGGCGGAACACACCACTAGCAAGCGTGATTTCTTTCGCCTCGGTACTCGGCTGCCAGTACTGACACATCTTTAGCGCGGGGTCAGCACCGGCAGCGACCGGAGGGCAGCCCACACACTTCAACGATATCTTGCACCCTGTTCGGAACAACACACACACAGTGTGAATGTTGTCCTCTGAAGGCACATCGCCAGGAAAGTATGGTGGAAGGCGGCAGCGAAAGCGAAAACCAGCCTCCAGTTAACACTACCACTGAGACTGAGTTCAGCGGTACGTCTCTATAAACAACGCGCTACCACCTTTGTCGTAGAAACAAATTCGTCAGCTATGCAGTAAAGGATTATAATGCAGAGCAAAGGCTCACGGCAAAAACATATGAGCTAAGAGCGGCATGGTCCGCTGCAGCAATGGACCTAATGACAACCAGGAGGCTTAGTCGCATCGTCGTGAGCTACAACAGCAGAATCAAACCACCAGGAAGCGATGCTTGAGAAATACACGGAGTTGCAAGGAGGTGTTACCAGCAGTGGGATGTCACAGCACTAGCAACGAATAGCCAGGAGCGCGCAATCGCTGCCTGCGCTCTAACGTGCAGCATCAGAGCGAGCAGACGAAAGACGTACATCCTTGAGGTCGAATCATCCTGCCGGTAGCTTTGGACACCGTTGGGCGCCACGATGCCCAAGAGCAAAATTATATGCTTGATGGAGTTTGCAACAAGGTCCACAGAGACATCGGCTTTGTGATATATGTGTGTAATGCAGCTTAAAGAGCTGCAAAAACGGCATGTTCTTTTGAGGCCCGCAGCCTACGTCGAATCCGTAAATGACACGTGGGTAGGGTCCACCCCAAGTTTCTGTGGGGATATTCAAATAGACGACAGACGTGATGGTTTAGCGTGCGACACGCCCAGTGAGTCTGTAGGCCGTCAGCTACGGTTCCGGACCACGGCGCACAGAAGATGACTGGGTACTTGGAGCATGTACACCGGCGGAAGGTTCAAGACTAGGACTTAAGGCATGCAGTATATTTTTGAAAGCGAGGGACGGAAGGACTGATTAACGTACATATATGAAGGACGCTAGCAGCACATTAAGGTAAACGCAGGGAGGTCGCTACGCTCGAAAACTTCTGTTGTCGTCAGATGCTCGAAAGCTTAAGGCCAGAGTACACTCACAGAAGTGAGGCCTGTACGCGATAGAGGCCTGGGAAATCTTGTACGACTTGTTCCCAGAGCGAATCTGCCGAGAGCACACAAAGACGAGCACGCATCTCCTGCCCTCAGGAGGCGGAGCACAGCACAGGAATGTGCACTAACGGCGCTCTCGGTGGGAAATTATGTGCAGTACGTGTTGGCGCTTGTCTCCGCATACACACGTCAGCCTTACAGTAAACACTCGTGCTGCTCTACTCCCCAACATGGAGGCCGGGGAGCACAGGTTTCTTCGCAACAGCTGAAGTTCAAGAAAATGCGGGCCTATCAGTGCACCTGCGTGCACCGTGTACAACTTTGGTGTCCGTTATTGGTGATATATTCTATGCACGAGCGGCTGGCCATCTCGACATCTTCTGAGCAGCAGCCTTCTGTGGGTCTTTGCCAGCTCCCCGCTGGTGACCTCGAGGAAGAAATAGTTGAGTACGGGCACGTAACGTGTAAAATACACGTTACTACTTGATTTTTCGGAAAACTTGAACAAGCATCTAGCCACGATACACAGTACACTCGAAGACCGGCGTGTGGGCCTTTGTCATACTCGTGCACTTGACGCTTTTAGACAAATTGTCACCGACCATCAAAAACGCTTATCACTAGAACAGTACTATCGAGTGTTGATATTATGGGCGCAAATCTGTGTGCGCGCCGGCTACTCCAGTCGTGCTAATGTCCACCCGGGAGGCCGCAGTGTCGCCACTCAGGCATCAGCACTGCAACCGCTTCCCCGCAGCAGCCTGGAGGACGCCTGCGCAAACGAGGGCCTGCTGCATACTTTCGCTGGCGCACTTTGGTCGTATGTTGCTGACGCAGGCAACTTGTGATAGCGTAGTGTGAATGACATACCCACGTGTAGTGGCGGCGATCCGAGAGAGCGTGATGGGGTAGCAAAGGTGAGACAGGACGTCCTGTAGCGTTCAACAGGAGCAGAGGGATGAGCTACTGCTACAGTGTCACATACTGCCACAAGAAGGTGTGCTAGTGGCTTGTGATTAGTCATCAGAGTGTAGACTATACGTGAGGCGGCTATCGGCGTCAGCAGGCTAGCAACGCTACACTATAGACGGACACGTGTACACCCTGCGACATGCAAGTACCTCTCAGAGGTTGCCTGTCGCCGACTCCTCCTGCAACAGTGTGACAGCCGACGGCGTGGCACGCTTCCAGTGCGTCCCTGTATCCACACTCCGGTAAGAACTGCGTCTTTTCTCTTAACGAGGCGAGCTGCTCCGTTTCCTCTCGAATAATGTGTTCCTCTGTTGATGCCTTTGCTTCCTCGGCTTCTACAATTTGTCCTGCTACTCGCGTTGCGTCCTCCGCTGCCTTGATTTTGTGATGCTTAATTTTCGGAGCTGCAGTCGCTGAGGTCGCCTCTTCATCTTCTTCGCTGTCTTGCGCCCCGTGTTCTGCATTAAAAGCCTCTGCATATGTTGAAGCCCCAAAGCTCCGTTGTTTCTCAGCTACCGCGGGGGATGCCTTTTTGGCAAGTGAACCGTAGGGCATCGCGCTGCCTTCTGCACTTCCACCTTCTTCTTCTTCCCTCTCTCGTCCTGTAGCTTGTTGTTTGACAGCTGAAAATTCTTTTTGCGAGGGAGTGTCGGCGTGCTAGGCTTTTCCGGCATACTTTTCTTGTCTCTCGCTGTATCAACAGGGAGCTTCTTCTTGGTGCTGACGTCACTTGCAGCCGCTTCCTCATAATATTCTTGGCTCTCATTCATCTCTCGAACCTCTTCATCCTCCTTGGCTTTGTTACTGTGTTCCGGTGCTTCTACTTCTTCCTCTCCGCCTTTTTCCGCTTCATTTGACACGGGTTCTGCTGCCTTTCTTTGCTGCATCTTGTCCGCCCGCCTCACACTGCCTCCTGTGCTACTGCGGGCCCCGCCGTGGCCGCGGAGCCGAGCAGCTGCTTTTTGCTCTTCTTTAACGGCTTGGCTTGAGCTTCCTGCTGCCTTCCTCCTGGCTCCTTCCTTTTCTTTCAATCTTCGGCGCTCTTCAGCCGAACCTTCTAACACTTCTCTTGACTCTTCCTCCTCTTTTTCCTCCTCGGCTGTAGTGATGTTACTCAACTCATCTTCATTAGACACATTGCTCTCGGAGCTCTCTTGTTTGTTCGAGCTTTTCTGTAAAACTCCTGTTTTCCGTTTCTGAGCGAAAGACATAAGCATATGCTGTCGCATTTGCCTTGCATACCAGGCTTTGACGCCCTTGGCTGCTGGAAGTGGCTGCGCGGAGCATCTCTCCCTCAAAATTTCCTTTAGACCCTGTTGGTGCGTCGCTTCTTTCACTTCAACAAAAGCCTGGACGCCTGCATTCTCATATACTCGTGTGGGAGCTTCCTGAAAACCACTTACAGCAGTAGGCGACAGCCTGAACACTTCTTGTCTTGTGTATTTCTTGTCTTTGTGAATCCGCGAAACGCCACACTGCAGCTGAGGCTTATCACTACAGTCCGCTGTGTACTCTATCTCGCTTCCGTGTAAGTTTATTCTGTCTGATGAACTATCTGTGTCCCTTGCTTGGGCGTGCACTTTGATGTCTGCTGTAAATTCTGTGAAGACTCGCTTAGGCCGTGCGTTCTTCCGTATCATAGGGCTTCCAGGTATCTGTAGAAAGGCAGGAGCCTTGGGCAGCTGCGCTGCTGTTTCGGGTGTGCTGCAGCCAGTTCCGCTATCTTGTAGGGTGAACCCAGACCTATTGATTCTGTGGTGGTCACCGTGCAGATTTCCGGAGGTCTTCAAAGGTTCTCGCACCGATCGCTCAGTGCTGTGAGAGACATGTTTTGTGTTCTGTGTAGGCGTCTCGGCTCTTCCAAACAATTGCAAACATGCGGGGCGCCCTGTAGGTGCCACAGCCGATATAATCTGGGGAGCAAGGGGTGACGCGGAGGAAACAGCACAGAACGAAGAGGAAGATCTGAAGGAAGAGGCAGAAGCGTTCAATGGAGGATCACGAGCGTGTGGACTACAAAGCAGCGCGTAAGAAGCTACAATAGAGTGATTGTAACGTGGCGACTTCATGCCTTCTGATGCATGTCTGTGATTAGGTAGCGGCGGTGTGTTTTTTTCTCTGTCTTCACTTGCTTGAAAACGGCTACTGCACACTGTTACCATAGATGTGTCCGCTGTGCAGCGGGGATCCGCATACAACAGGGAGACGAGCCAGGCGAAGAGGACATAAAGCCTCAAGAAGCCGTACATAGGCGGGCGGCCGTGGAAATAACTGTGCGTCCTCGATTTGATAGAGTAGGCGTATAGATATCGTTGCGAAAAGAGAGCCACGGCGCTTGCTGACATGCGTAGCCCCAGACAATCAAAATAATTGCTTCCGAGGGAAGTAAAGCGTTTGCTACACCAATGATTTTGCATGGAATGGAAAGAGAAGAGGAACGGCAACAGTATTGCAAGAGGACAGGACGAGAAAGTATTTGGCAGGAAGGCCATCCTACTTGTCCGCCTTCAGAAAGAAGCGCTTTCCTGTTTGTCCCCTTCTCCGTTGGGAAGAAACTCGTCATTCATGAATCATTGAGAGTCTTCAAGCAATGTGACCGGGAACGATCTGCTGCCGCTCCCATGAGAATTTTCGTTTAGCTTGCCCTTGCATGGTGTGGGCAGCATTGTCGCACGACGTCCATACTTGAAAGAAAATAGACCGGGCGCTTAGATACTTACACCCCCCTTTGAGCGTACAACATGGTCTTAACTGACTCCCATCCACTATCACGAACACTCCGTCTGCGCAACCGTGTATAGTGATTTGTCTGCATCAAACCGTCGTTTGTGCACTGCACGCCTTCCTCCAACACATCATTACACTTTTGACCATGTTGCGTTACCGCGTTCACATAAGCAAGGAAGCAGTTTAGCAGCGCTGACGTGGCAGCGTCGCCTACCAAACATCAGAGGAGGGGACACCGGCGCCCGCGAAAACAAGTATTTGGTCAGCTCGTGCAGCGTGCCACTATAGACGCTCTTTCTGAGATGAGCTTCGTCAATATTGCTTCGTAAATGTCTTCTTTTACTCCTGCAACCACGTGTGCACGTCTTCCTGAGTTTCAAAAAGAGAGGGCGCACAGTTGTAATGGTTGGTTTTCCCCGCAGTCACCCATTCCCGTCTCCTAGTTGGGAACAGCTTTTCCTGTGCCTCTTAAGAACCAAGAAGGACGACGCTCTACTCTTTTTTCGGCATCAAGCCCAGGCCCTCTGGCGCTCTGTCAAGCAAGCGGTAGTCGTTATGTACACCGCACTCCACATGCAACTGTGGAGATTCGAGCTGATGAACGGACTGTCCCATGAAGAGCCTAGAGGCGCACGTGCAGGAGCGGGCAACTGCTATTCTCATGCGGAGCAACAAGCACCAACAAATGCATATCTAGGAGCGTGACACCAGATGGGGATGCAGCTGGATGTACACTGAAGGATTTTGAGCTGTGTAGGCCTTCATTAGCAGTTGTCCTACAGAAGATGATTTAGTGTTGATGCATGCTACTAGAGGTAGTTGAATGAGTTCTGTACGTATCTGTTCCCTCCAGTAGTTAGGCGCCCATGCACGCCCACAAAACCAACATCGTACGTGTGCAGACGTACGTGGAGTTGTAATCTTCCACGACACACAACTAGCATGCTTTACGGGACGAAGTCGTAGCAATAAGGTCGAAAAAAGGCCCGCACTGGCAAACGAGAGGAGAGGCGCTGGTGCTAGGAGATTAAGGGAATGGCCTACGCTTGCTTCGCAAGCGCACAAGGCAGGCAGAACTGAACACGCATGGCTCGCTCGCAGATGAGCTCAGCAGGGGCTTATTCCGATTTGAACACACTTTTGTGCACCGAAAGGCAGAATTTTACGAAAAATACAGACGCCCGCTGTTTGCGCCAAACCGGCGGAAACTACGAGCAGTAGCACAGCAGGCAATTGAAATAAAACGTGGAAAAGGCGCTGGAGAAGAGCTGTGACGGGGAGCTGTCGAAGAGACAGAAAAGAGATATTTTTTTTCTGAAGAGTCACCTGAGAATCTGTGACGAGATCAAGCACATGCTCTTGTCCCATGCTACGGCTCTGTAAGAACAGTATGCAACATTTTAGACGAATGAACGGTGCAAAGGCCTGGAACTAGACGCCAGATATGGCGCGCGTGCGTGTGTGGACGCATGGGTATATGGGCGCGAGAGGGTGGATCTTCCACACTCACATCTTGTATACATCGTGTTCCCACATATGCGTCTACTAGGTAAATCAAAGTACATACATGGAGAACAGGTACTGCTTTGTTATGGCTAATACAAAAACAATCACGCGCAGCCGTGCGCATATGCAGCTTGAACGTATATGGGCAGGAGGGATATTGGACAATTATGCACCTTAGTGACGTTTATGTATACAGAAATATATCAGTTATATATTGAACGTACACGGGCAGGAGGGATACTGAAAAATTATACACCTGAGTGACGTGTACTTATACAGGGAGAGGATGATGTGCGATTGTTTTCGCACATTTCAGCACAAACGCAACTAACTCCCGGTAGTTGTCTATCCGGCAGAGGTCAGAAGAAAGATGGGGAATATGCGATATTAATAATGGAGCCACCAAGGTGGCACGCAGATGTAGTCGCGTGGCGGCCGCCAAAGTCCCATTGTTAACTATGGATACATGCGATTATAAAAATATCAGTGTGTATGCACTTCTGGCGGTGTTTTGGGATGCGCGCTTTTACTAGAACACACACTTAGTAAGTAAATGTATTACTGACTTGTGCAGAGACAATCTTCACGTATCGACCCTGGGAGCAGCCCGTGTGCCGCACTGAAGTTGCAAACTAGACTACTGTGCATTTGCGGAACACAATCATACGAAGGACAATTCAGGGGAAGCACCTGTGCGCTATCTCACACATCTGTCAGATGCAACAGCGAGCATACGGTCGCTTCGACGAAGGCAGCCCCACCGGCGCCTGTGAAAGGGATGAGTAGACGTGGTTGCCGATCGTCTGCGCGGGTTCGGTACATTTAAGGCCGCTGATCGACTACAAGGCTTCTGAAGAGAGCGCTCTTACGGCCTTCTGCGACGCCTGTCCGTTGACGCGTTTATGCACCACGGGCTAATAATCATAAATGGTCCTGCATGAAGAGTTTATACCCAAAAAGATGAGGCTTCTGAAATAACACGCTGAGCTCTGTTCCGTTTGCGTCTATGTTGAGTTAGGTGAGAGTTTTGGGCACAGGTATGCTCGTCAGTGCACGAAGACACACAAACCGTTCTGGCCGCACGTCAGTCACATCAGGGTTTAGGCGGCTTGTATGTGTTGTGCTGCACACAACTAATGTCTCGCACTGCTGTCGCTGATTCATCCCACGTACTGGAGAGTTGCACTCTATGCGTAAGTGAGGTTCAACTTGCTGAGTGGCAAAAGAAAAGGACTGCTTTGTGTAGTCCCTCGCGTTGCGACATGGTCGGGGAAGTGACAAGGCGCGCTGGCGTTCCGCCGAAAGCTGACACTGTGGCTTGTTGATATTGATAACACGGCCGAGCCCAACTTGGAACGGCTTCCATACGACAAAGGCGGCCGTACATTGAGAGAAAGCGCGTGACTGCGTCGCATTCGTACGTATCGATTGCAGTATATGCAAAAAAAATAATTATGCAGATTACGCAGAAACGTGTGTTCTAGTCTGCCGCTCCGTATAAAGTTTGCTTTGCTGTGTGGCGGAGACGTCTGCGGAAGTGTATCACGGAGGTTTCTGCGCACGTGTACGAGCGTAAGTCTTCATACGCGTATGTATACATGTGTAAGCCTGCGAATGCCCTCAGATACAAAAAGGTTTGCATATGCGACTTCGTAGAGTAATAAAGCGGTTGCCGGCGGATGCAACCTGACGAAAACCCCGGACAAGAATGTGCGATCTGACACATTCGTATTTTCGAATAGACATCGCCGCACCACTGGTTAATCTCTTTCAATTCACAAATGGCGCAACAGCACGGTACCTGCTTTCGTGTAATCAAAGCGGAATGGAAAGTGTAAGTATGTGGTCCAGGCAAGTGTCTTTCTGACTGAAGTGTCAATTCAACGGTCTTGTAGCTTCTCAAGTTCGAAGTCCAGGAAGCCGCAGCTGCTGAAAGGAACAAGTGCTTGCAAGACAACGGCGGGCAGCACGGCCGTCGACCGCCGCAGCCACTACAAATACGGCGCGCAACGAAGCATCGCCCCAGGGTCAGCGATCCTCCACGAAGACACGTAAACAGTGCGAGTACACAAGGATCATGCGAACGACAGCGCCACGGGCAGTTCTGCAACACGTCCAGCACCGAGCGGAAACCCGCCGAACAGGAATGGGATACCTCGCAGCATCAAAGCATGTACCAGCACAACGGGGCGCTGCTCAACCCCGTGCTGCAACAGGAGCGGCAGCTTATAGCAACGGCAGAGATTATCCAAAGCCACAGGTGGCGACGTCACGATGCCGCCACACCTGCACGATTGCATCCCACGAGACGTTGGTCGTCCGCCGGTTCCTATGCCAAACAGCCACTTCCGAAACATCTCGCTTCACGTGTCCAGTTCGACGTTCTAGAGATAGCCCACACCAGTACTGTAACCGAGATAGAGCGGCAGCAGTGCAGTCAGTGATCAGGTTCGAGCTTCAGCTGTGGTGCACACGACGGCATGGTACGACTCACGAAGTATTACGCAAAGGAAAGAAAACTGCTCGGTCGCACAGCAATTAACTGCCTGGGCGACGCTGGATATCCGGAGGTTTAGCCAGAGCTTATGAGCATCTGTACTCATAGCCACGCGCTGATACTAGCATATCCAAATGAGCAACTGTATACAAAAGGGCAGCTTAGGCCCCGTGCGGGCATTCCCGAACACCGATGGTATCTCGTAGTGGAGTGTAATCTGCCGGTGCACATCGAGTCGTGCAGGTCTTACCGAGAAAAGCCGTAGCTGTAAGACTTCATATTGAAGTTCAGTGTAGCAATGGACCAGCTTTAGCGACGAACTAGATTCGAAAGCGCCACAGGTGGAACAGCGCTGCAGTGGCCATCAATACAGAGTGTGTCTCATACCTGAGCACTAGTACTGCATCAGCAATCAGAAGCCATGCTCGGATGACAGCAACACAAGCCGCGCTGGTACTAGACATGGGCAACGGAAGTACACTACCCAAGAATAACATGGCTTTTTAATGTAGCACGTGGATCGACCACTGCTGGTGCGGACCCTGCAAATTAAGATAGTACCCACAAGGATTTTTAAATGTGCGCGAGCTTGACAGTGCATCGGGCTCGTCGTGACATCTGCGCGTGCGTGCAGCAGTGTTTACAGATGATCTGTATACCATCGGGGTTCCCACGTTCCATGTAAAGGTAACAAATCTCAGTTTTTCTGTATCACGAAGAAACTTGACCTCCATGATCTGTGTGCTACTCTATTCGCTGTTGTGCCGCTGTCATCACCGGTGATGCTACTGTTCGTTCTTCGCAGCCGCCTTACACGAGTGTCTATAATTCTGCGGTCCGAAGCTCTGCAACCCACACAACGCTGACTTTCCCCGCTCAGCGTGGTGGTTCCATTCGTAGTGCCTTAGGACGTTTGCGGACATGTGCCTGCTCTGTGAGGCTGCTGAGACCTCTTGTCACAGTATCCACCCTCCGTCACTTTGGTCGCTACATCCGTTTTGTGGCTTGTCTACTTGAGTTAGTGACCCTGAACGAGACACACTGCAACTGCCGTAGTTGACCCTGCCGAGCCAGCGCCATTAGCGTACTTCTAGCACACTTTTTTACCACGGACTTCAACGTTATGGTCAAGTGCCCACACGGGGTCCGCCGGTGGAGGCTCCACAGATCCCCCCCTGGTAGCCTTGTCCGTTCTGCTCCAACTGGTCTTCGCCACCGTTTAAGCTTTTGAAGTCACCGGCTCAGCTCGCAGGACTCTGTTGTCTACATCGCAACCCGTTGTAAAGCTGGTGCCGCAGGTCGCATACTCTCATATCCTAATATTCTGCGGGTACTCAACATGCCAGGAGCGCTGCTGTTCTCCGCTATGCGGTCGTTGATGCACCCATTAAGTGGTCCGTTGGCGCGCAGTCCGGCTGCTAAGAGGTTTAGTGATGTAGTCATCTGTCTGTTGACGTCCTTCAGGCGTCCTGAGAAGGGTTAGCGCCTTCGGTTTGCTGCATTACTCCTTTCCCTTCACCTGCGCGCAGACCGTTAGGTCACTGCTCGTCTGAGGGTCTCCACGTAAGCATTGCAAATAAAGCTTTTCCTGCCTGGAAGGGTGTGTCATAGCGTGCTCAATGGTACTAAGGTCCTTTTGGTTGCCATGCAAATACTACGGGTACGCGCCTGCCGGAAGAGCGATATCCAAACGCAACAAATGCGTGCCTTTCACAGAGGGCACTAGAGCGTTCAGACTGTGGCATGCCCGAGCATTCGCCAGGGTCAGACGAAGCCACATCCGCAACATTGGCAGTTTACCGTAAGAAGCATCGGTAGCAGCTCTTGAAGCAGCGGCGGCGGCGCACCAGCAGTTTTACGTGCGGAAGCTGCTTCGGTGGAGAGCTGGTAGATAGCAGAAGAAGCACGTGGTCTTCCCATTGCCAGAGCTGATATATAAGCGATAGCAGGTGTAGCAGCTACCAGCGACAAACACCGCAGTCGCGCTGGCCGTTACTTTTTTGAATGCATTAAGAAGAGGCTAGGATTATGGGATTTTTCACCTAGCAAACAATGACAGTTCAGTCTATTTGGAGCAAGAAATTCCGCAATGGTGAACGCGCGTAGGCTACCGCCGTCGTACCACTACCAGCCGCACGACGGCTCCGCAACCTGGATGGCCCCGACTGACCTTCCGCCCGGAGAATTGCTCCGATGCAGTGCGCGCCGGGAAATGTACGCCCTTTTCTTTTCTGTTTTTTGGTGCACACCTTCTAATCAAGCCCCTGTTCAATATTCATCGACACGATCAGCCGGGCGGGGGGTTATGCGCGGTGCTGCCACCATCAAGACAGCTACATGACTCAACACACCTGCTAGCTGAGAAGCAGTTGTGCGTTTCGTGCAGACTTTCCCCGAACATCGCTAGTGGCGCAGCGGTTTTCGTTTCTACTTTTACTCGCTAAATCTCCACGTCCTGGCGTATCCGCTGCTGCCACTCTGGTAGTGACTAGCAGTTGTGTCGCTTCAGTGCATGGAAGCTGCACGGTTTTGTCGCGGGGTGTCTGCGCTTCTTCAGAGTCATTTCTAATGTAAAGAGGTAACCTGCAATTTATATCGCCTCGCTACTTATTGCAAGCGCTCATATCTTCATGTTTTTCATTGTCTCTGCTTCTCCGCCATGCCAGTCGCCTTCGGCCGCGGTGGAGTAATTCCTTGAGTAATCATCATTCCCTACACTTGTAAGCTTCCTCGTTTGTTGCCACCGCTGGCCCCATCTACCCACTATTCTGCTTCGTCTTTTCACTTCTCTCTTGTCATATGAAGTCTCCATGGACTTCAAGTGGACTAGTCGACCCTCATTTCTTGGTTCGTTCCCAGGCTCTTCCTCCCTCATTGGAAAGGCTCTGCTTCGTATTCCAGCCCACTACCGCAGGAATCCTCACCCGCAGATCGTGCTGGTGTGCACACTGTGCCTGGGCTCTGCCTTGTGGCTGCAGCTCACTGGCCTGCGCCCAGCCGATTGCTGGCCTTTTCCGTGCAGCGGAAGATAAGTCTCTACTACTTTATTTTAAGTCCACAGCGAAAATCGCCTACACTCGAGAAAATATCCCCTATTTCCCAGGGCCTGCCTGCCGTTCCTGGAAGGGTGCACTGCATGTTCCGGAATACGGGGTTATCTTTTCCAATCTTCGCCGGTACGCAAGGTATATGCGTATTATTTGAACCCTTGAATAAAGCCATCACACACTGCATGTTGACTCCTCTCAAGGTTGAAGATTACGAAAGAGTTTCAGAAAACCTTTATCCACTTGGCATCAACTCTCCCACCACAGTAGTTATTAAACTATACCATACGAGCGCACACGCATATATCTCGACTAGTTATGTCTTTGTAGAGACGCGGTACAAAGTTTAGCGTACGCGCGGTCAAGGCGCACGGTGAGCCAGCGACACTGAGATGTCCATTCATCACAGCATGCGCACACGTGCATACTTGTCAACACATGGAAGCATAGCTCGAACGTGTGTATCTTTCGCGGTTATAGCGGAGACATATGCGTCATAGAGCAGTTTCCGCCGTACTATAGTCAGTTTGCGACATCATCGTCTTGCTGCAGCATTTCCCTTATTTCACTCCTGCCATTTTGTGGTCCAGGTGTCCCTTACATTGGATTGTGGCCTCCGCTTCCTGTGACGATTGACTTCGCGGAGCTGTGCAAGAACGTACATTTGTCTGCGTACGCGCCACGCTCATATTTTAGGGGATATTATGTATGTTAAGCAGAAGATACGTCATAGACGACGTACGTGTACACATGACTATCTGGAATACATTTTCAAGTGCACTCGCGGTAGGCGCAACGTAGCGCAGGGGAGAAGACATAATTAATATGGAGCAAATATAATTGGCGCTGTCTCTGCACTCCGACTGCCACGCAGAAGATTCATAAGCATATCCACTGGTCATGCGAATCTAGACTCGTCTCTGCGTACACGCCATTTTCTCTTTCATACAGATATTGAACATTATATAATACTGAGTTGGTAGAGCCGTCATACAAACAGACGAATCATACTTTACTGTCGTTCCCCTGGGACGTGACAACACAAATATAACTTCCTAATGCTCTTATACTTGCCGGGCAAGTAGAGGACAACATACAGCAGCTGCAAAGGTATCTCAGCGGCACCAAGAAGTCCAAGCAGCAGGTATCTTCCTATTCAGCAAACAGGGAGGCGCAAACCACAAAGGGCAGAGGGAGAGAATGCAGCAGCACAAGCAGCAGCGGCTGTGCGATGGGAGCGCCATGTAAGTGGGAACAACGTCTAAGAGACTCCCTCGTAGCTGCTGCACCTTGCTGCTGATACAGGAGCGATTTAGTGTCAGATATAGCGAGACTGATCTCTCCGCCTCCTCCTCCGTAGAGTCAACACCGGCTGAAAGGATGACAATAATTCACACGTACTAACAGCAAAGCAACGTGTCAGAAACACAAATGGCGAGGTAGCAACTCCGTCAACACCAAATGAGGGCGGGGGGGGGGGGGGGGCGGGAGATGCAGGGGCAGCAACTCATCAGCTAGTTGATCGCCTGTCAAGTCATTCCTTCGTACACGTACCCAATAAGTATAGTTATATATCTTTGCTGCCTGCAGCCCTGAACTCTGTACAGCTGCGCCTATATGTATGTGTTTGTGAGATGATGACACAACTCCCGGCTCGCATATAACTGCTCATTCTGATGGTGCATTGAATGCAGAGAGTGCATGACAGGCGCTGTAGGCCGACAGAGTGAGGGCCATACAACTAGGATACTTCGAAAAACCCTCCTTTTCAAAAGCTGCTCCGAACGGCACGAAAGACCCCTCAGAGAGCGCACCACCAGCAGCAGGGCTGCGAGAATGGGCGTATATAGGGTGGCGCTGAAGACATCATGTCAGCAGGCTAATCTTTTACTTTTTTCCTCTGTGTTACCATCTCTAACGGCTCCATAGACTTAGTGAGCAGCAACTTCAGAGATCTTCAAATTTTAGAATCAAACGTGTTCCTCGTACTCGCTTATTACCGTCACGCGAGTTTATCTGTTGTGTGTGTGTACTTGTGTACATATGTACGCTTGTGTATGTGTGTATGTGTATATGTGTGTGTGTATCTGGTATGCGCAAGATAACGCAAGTACGCTGTACACCCTTGGAATAGACACATGTGCGTTCATGCGTGCACTGAGTGGCACCAAAGTGACCTTGGTGTTCTGGGAATCTTTGTGTGTAACTATGCAACGCGCTTGCTTCTATGTGAACGTGTGATATAAACGTATTTTCAGAAGCGCTAGTGAATTTTTAGGCACTTATATACCCCTATTGCATAAACAAATCTTCCTTGGTACACATAGTGTCAACCATTTTTCTGGACAGCTGCATGGCATGCAAATTCCACAGCATAAGTAAGTAATCTTGAGATGACTAGACTGGCAATATTTAGGATGGTTGTGTACCCATATACTCAAGAGCATTGACTCTAGCGTAAACACATCTCAATGTTACCATACCACTGTAAGTAGTAGTAGTCAGAGGGTTTTTTGTCCATTTGAGTGCACGGAAATACAACAACACAAGTAGGGCAACTTCTGACATTTGTATAAATATTATTTGGAGAGCATATGGACGCATATGTGAAGCATTTGCTTATATGTAAATGCAACTGCTTTGAGTGGTAAAGTGACAATATAAGTAGGAGTTTGAAGTTTTTTCGGGTGTTGTATGGTGTGCGACTAAGATAGCTAACTAAGTGCATTTCTGACATTCGTATAGATGGTAACTAGGAAGCATGTGCACACATATACAGCAGTTTTTTGACTCTTAGGGAGATGAATGTGGTGTAAAATGAGGGTGCATGCATAAACAATATATAAGCGAAAGGCTATGAATACTAACAGCATCGAAAAACACTTCAATGGAGCTCGGTGGTGGGGTGGTGGTGGGCGGTCCCGCGTGGGGAGGGGTCCGTGACGAGTCAGTGAGTCCCACGGCAGTCGCTATGGACAGAGCGGAGACCGAATCTGATGAGGCACTCGAAGAGGTAAGAAAATTCATCTACTAAAGAAAGAGGTGAAAAAGTTTATAAACGAATGACGAAGCATCTGGAAGACGGACGCTTATACAGAGAAAAAAGGTGGTTTCGTACAAGGAAGGTGATGATGGTAGCTAAGCCAGAAAAACGGTACAGAAAGGAAGTGTTCGGAAGAAAAGGGAGGAGGTGACAGAAGGCGACAGACCATAAAAATACAGCAGCAAGAGATTAGCGTGGGCATTAGTAAATTCGAAGGCTCGTTAATATATATGTGGAAGCACACAGGCGCAGAAAACAAATGAGATTTCGTAGACAGAGTGCAATGAAGCAAAACACATATAGACGGTTGTCGCGTGAAAGGATTCGGCACGTTAGACGACGTTAAGAAAGAGAAAGAAACAATCCTACATACAGGAGCAAGTCGTGAAGAGCTGAGAAATAAAGGACGTGAAGACGGGCGTTGGCGCAAACAGTGCTTGCTTCCTTGAACGAGGGAGGGGAGGAGAAAACTTTCCTTCCACTTGGTGGCATGCACACAGTCAAGAAGAGATAGTTAGAAGGCGCGCCCAGCCACAGACACACACATACACACCTACACACGCACACAATTTATGAGGGGGAGGGGTTACGCACACGTCAAAATCGAAGAGAAGGAAGTTACATTGAGCTTCGGTCTCTGGTTTTTCTCTCCACACACACGTGCACTCAAACACACACACGCATTTACACACGTGCACACACGTAGTCACAACACACACACACACACCCCTGCGTATACACACGCACGCACATGCACACCCACACACATACACACACACTTGTCCACACAAACATGCCCCCCACACACACATGCACACAAGCACACTCGCACACACATAGACACACACACATACTCACATGCACACACTATTGAAGCAGAAGGCCCAGTCGAAAGGAAGAGGCTAGTGATCACATCCAGCATTTGGCAATTGTCATTTTTCCGCAAGTACACACACGCTCACGCGTACACGAACTTAGATATAGTGATGTAGGGAAGAGCTGGATAGAAGATAGCCGCTCGCTCGATGTTCGTCGATGTTTGCCTCTAGTAGGAAGTAGACCTGCCGGTCTTTACTTCGCATACACACGCACTTGACAGGGTAGTACCTCGATGCTAACTTCCTGCGGATACGGTTTCTTCCAAAAACGCACGCACACAATAGGCAGCTGTTGGAAAGTGTTTTGCCGTTTTAGAAAGATGCTAGTAGGCAGAATATGTAGCGTTTCTCAATAGTTGGCTTCCCTCCTTCGTGTTATGTGTATGTGAGTGTGTCTACGTGTACGAATATATGGGTTCATTTTCCTTTCCGTAAGCTAGAGCTGTTTGTTTGTTATTTCTCTTCGAACGAGCAAAGTGTCATCACTTTCTGCGTGCTGTACGACATACAACACGTGGGTCTCTAAATGGACTCGCTCAAGTTTTCTCAAAAAAAGAAGTTTACTGTTCCCTCAAAGCAACACATGTGTACACTTTTCATTGCCAGTGAAGAGGATTATATGATACACTTTCGCCCATTGACCTTGTGCCCAGGGAAGTCCCTTACGCTGATACTACTCTGGTAGAGGCTCCTGCCTTACACATGTATGTGAATTCTTTGCTGCCTATGATACTTTATGGCCTACCCAACAGAACCGGATGGTAGTGTGTCTACGTCTACATAAAGTTTTTCTCTGTCGTTCTTCTCCGTCTCTGTCTCTCTCTTCCTCTAACACGCAGGGACATCGGGAGTCAAAAGAGAGAGACACTGGGGTGTATAGTCTCCTTAAGCGTTTTCGCGTACGTGTAGGTGGCCGTTTTGTACGCTTTTTGCCGGAGTTCTTGGTCTATTGGCCTGGCTCTTTTGCGTACTAACACCAATACATGTAGCTCTTGCAAGACTCAAACGTACATATATTCCACCGTAACCCCCCTCAAAAGCTGCTGTTTTCTTTTTTCTTAGAGAGAAGCTGCAGAAAGGAAATAAATTACTCTTATTACGCACATTTTTGCTCCTACGTGTGCCTCCATGTGTAACCCATCTCGAATCATCTGCCGCTTTCGGAGCCGGGTGCTCGGTGGCAGCCTCTTCGAATGGGGGTGTTCTCTGTCAAGCACTGGACAACAGCACCCACCTTCACGTGCAAACGAATAGACTACTTACTGATACACTACTAGTGACAGCAATCGAATTTGACAAAGTGACTATGTACCAGTAATATTAGTAGTATAAGGAGTAGTAGAGACAGTAGTACTAGTCAGTATTATTGCATATATACATGTACAGATACACAGTGAAAGACTGATGGGCGTTGTTGACGACGTACGTTCTGGTGAGTAGTTCTCTTATCGTACATGTATAAAATTAGGTTGTTGGGGCTGCCTCTGCCGGAAGAAAGGCTTTGGAGATGCTGACGCACGCGCACCTACACACGCCCATACGTACATCGGCCGTTATTTACAACTGCGTGAATGCGGCGATTTTGCTACTAGTGGAAGCATACGTCCCTCTTTTGGGGGCAAAAATGCTACTATCTATGCCTACATCACTTTCTCCCTCTCTCTCATCTCTGTCTCTTACACTCAGGGCATCGGTACATGAAAGAGAGACAACAATGCGGGCATGTTGATAAGCATCTCTAGATTTCTCATTGTGAGGCCAAATCGTATAGCGACACTATTTTCTGTAGCTGTCAAAGCCTAGTGGTGAAAAGGAAGAACGAGTAACCCTAGTGGTGAAAAGGAAGAACGAGTAACCCGACTGTCAATCACGTATATACATATATATATGTCTGGGCGCCTATTGCCTGTGCATATATGTGTGAGCGCCTGTTGGCGTGTATGCTAACTTGATAATTTACACGCGTCAAGCGCAAGGATCATTACTCCGTAATACCGAAAAAACATGAGAAAAAAGGGCCTGTTTGTGTTTTTCGTCTATGTGCGCCAACTTGATCTGCCTCCTTTTGTAATGTCCAGTTCCTGTGTGTCAACTTTTTCTCCTTCTCTGTCTGTGATGGTATTTGTGTGCACGCGCCACCCCCTCTGTGTGTGTGTATGTATGTTGGGTGGATCTCAGCTGAGTGATGCAGGGTCTGGTAGCACTGCAGCCCCAGAGAGATTTGGCACGAATGATAGCGGTGGCAACGTGGGAGTCAGCGCCGACCTTTTCTTCCCTTATTTTCTCAGGGGGTGGGACAGCTGCCATATCTCCACCGGAGTATGCGCGGTTAGCCCCTACTTGCCGAGCTTGCTTACAGATCTTCAGCATCGTACGCAAGACGTCAATGCAGCACTAGATGCCATTATCCACATACTACTTCAGAAGCCACAGTATCGCAGTAGTAGTTCCCCCGTATCCCGTTTCGCTGATACGTTTTTGTCTTGTAAGCACAGAGGTAGAGGAGACATAGCAGCTGCAGATGCAGCAAGAGGCAGAGGAAGTGCACGTTCACAGCAACATGTTAGGAGTAGAAGTAGTCTGGAGAGTCGTCGGAGACAAGGTTGTACTTCAACACCCCAGGAAACAAATCCTCACGTCTTCGTCTCCTCCATCAGCTGCCCACAAAACACTTCATGTCGCTACTGCTGCACGAAGAAGTCATAGCGCTACTCCTACGGCTCCACGCGCTGCTCAAGAAGGTGAGAATGATCAAAGAGAGCATGCAGCATCAGCAACTTTCGCACCAGGAGGGCAAGCAGGTGGGGATATATACTGTTGCCTCTGCAGAAGGTCTCTGTTGGCTGATGACACGCAACAACTAAAACAAGACTTGGAACGAACGCAGCAAATACGACTGCGAGACCGTGCACGCGCAGGCAGACTTGCACGTTGTTAAACTGCAAGCGGAGCTCCAGAAACTCCAGCAGGTCAACCAGCAATTAGAGGAAACGATCAGTCAAAAAGACGATCTCTTGCGGATAGCACAGGTAACCGAAAATGAGGAAACAGTATCTGTGAGTGGTGCCTGCAAGCGTTTTCCTTTCTGTGTGTATCAACACGTATCCTCTAGAACTCGTACGGCATACGTGAATACTTTGTGTTAAGGGCTTTTCTCACCTATATGTGGTGGTGCTGCGAGGATTGTACGCGCTACTCAGTGCGCGACTCCCTGACGCCCAATGTCGCGCATGCATCACGCTGAACTCTGCCTGCCCTGCCCATGTAGATGTCCACTCGTACCCTATCGTCAGTTCTGCGTGGCACACTGTACGTTGAAGCGATGAGCGACTCTCTTGCCTTTTCACTAGATGTCTGTTGCATGTAGATGAGAAACTCTCTTGCCTCGTCAGTAGAGGGAGATCAACAGCCTATCAACGCAGAAATGGCGTGCTGCGTTTCTTTGGAGGTGTGTCCAGTCCGCCGTGCTTGTGTGAGAGGATGTATGCGCTCCACCACCAGCCTACCTCTCTCTCTTTCACACACACACAAGCACAGACAGATTACTTATCTTCAGTAGCATAACTATGACTCACACAATGTCACTTCAGATCGTGCACTCCGCACCACCTATACACCTCTCTTCTTGATTGTCTATGTTGTCTTGTGATGTGGCAAGCCACCCGCCCTCCTCTGTTTGTGGAGACGCTAGTACGGCTGCTGCCACGGTGTCACATGGGGCGTTGTCTACTGCAGAGAAAGAGAACAGGCCAGGCCGCGTGCACACACAAGAAGCAGATAGGTACACTGCTATTGGAGACACGGGGAAGGTAGGAAGGCCCCGTGTGACTGCAGGTCTTTTCGTATGTCTTGATGCTGTCTACTCTCCTCTTTGTGATGCATCGTTGGCTATTATGGATGTGCCCGTGCTTCCGCACACTCTCGGGGACTCTCTCTCGTGCGCATGTGCGTGTACAACTACGTGCATGTGTGTATATTTGTCTGTGAGTGGGGTCTTGCCGTCTTTTTGCATGTCCTGTCGGCTCTCCGAAAATTTCTTCCGCGTGCATGCATCTGTCCTCTACCATCTATAGCGTGCGCCCGATCGTTTACACGACCCACACACAAGCAGGTCAACAAGAGCTCTCCACAACCCCACATACACTACCCACTCTCTACTCTATGTACATATATATACGTATACATATATGTATACATGTGTATGACGTTCGCCCGTTGGATACAACATATATGTGTGTCTCTACTTGATTGTACACACTGGTATACATATATATGTTATGTGAAAACACGTCTCATCGTACCGCCCAAAAATGAAGGTGGACTTTGCTTTTTACTGCGTTTCGCCTTCGTTCGAGTGTACGCATGGTATCTTAAGAGTCCAATTGTTGCATCATCTCTTGCACCACTTGCTGCAGTGGCTAGCGAAAGCGTCGTTCAGCTCGCTCTCACGAACGAAGAGGAGCATGTAAAGACATCCTGACGCCGCCCTCGCGGCTGCAGATGAAGAGTAGCCATTGTGTCAGGTGATACCCTGTCTCGTTGTGGGCGTGCTAACTGATGTATGCGCCTTCTGCGGTGCAGACTTGGTCTGTAGCCTTGTGGGCGCATTGTGAGAGTACGTTCGCCCCACTGTGGCTTTCATGCCCTGCTCTGCTGGCGTGGGCCGTGGGATGACTGCAGCATCTTGTAGGCCTCTCGTTTTTCTTGTACTTCACAGCAGCCGTCTATTCCTTTGCTTTGACTGAGGGCATTACGGCCAACAGCAGCAGTAGTGGCTGCAGCACACGTGTTCGTGTCTGCGCAGCAAGAGCGCTTGTTAGGACTGGTGGGCCTCATTCACTCGCAGAAGTCTCCGTTTCTGTCCTATCTGCCTTGAATTCTTTTTTCTAGAGGCCCTCCGCCCATTCTGTTTGTCTTGCTTACGTGTCGTTCAATTTGCACCTAAAGTAACACACACCAACGCCAGCCTGTGTTCACTAGAAAGTGACGCGCTATAGTCTTCTTCGAAATGGCGGTGCTGTTCGCTCATAAGCGCGCCCTCGCACCTGTATGCGCCTGTTTCCACGGGTGAGAAAGGGGTGTCTACGCGAAGTTTAGGAACGCCTCTATGGGAGCGACTGCTCCTCAGTTAGTCTTAAGGGAAAAAGCTTTTAGATAACGTCACTCTCTCAGAAACGTTTACGTAGTTATGTATGCATGACATGGGACGCTGGGCATTCTCCCACTACATAGCGACTACAGTAATTCTTCTTGGACAACGAATGTACACGTGTCAGCGTAATACAAGCCGCACGTGAAAATTGTAGACTTGAGAACTCTGGGTACGTGGCATCCGCAATAGACACACACACACTCTCACACACACACACACAGAGACACGCAAGACATACGCGGTATATAATTATATGTACAGCCCACAGCTACAAGTACCTTTACCTTGACAGCTCATAAAGCTACTATTGTCAAGAACACTACTACCATCATATCCAGCTGCAATCACACTACTGTACAGACGTTTACGTGGGGAAGAGCGCTGACGCGCTACTACAAATGACCGCAGGGTAGACACAACACATACCTGCTTATATACATATATATCTATGAGTATGTACATATATATATCTATGTAAGGCACGGCTTACACTCGTAAAAAACGCGTGGAGGAATGTGCTCGACTTGCGATGATCTGTATAACACATGTACAGAGAAAAAGTTTATGTGCTAAAGGAGTAGAGAAGTCGTATTGTTGTGTGTGGGTGGATGATGGGCGAATGCGCTACTGCATTATATGTCTAACGAGTGGTCTCACAAAAATGTCGTGTGTGATTTCTCGCTCTTAATACATATCATCCGTGAATCTGTTCAACGTGTGGCACACACAGAGAGCATGTAATAACGTTTATGCTTCACTAATGTATGCGTCAGCAAGCTCATCCCCCATATCATAAAAGCTCCTGACGACTGTGTGAGTATGGGTCTCGACGACATGATGATCCTGTGTGTAACCAGGCCCATATCCGTGCGTTGCAGCAGCAGCTAACAGAGAAGCGTGAGGCCAGTCGTGTGTGTGGCGGGCAGCAACACCAAACGCGTGGAGATGTTCTTAGTATTCCTCTGGTGTCGATAGCTCCCACGAATGTTAGTAGTAACAGCAGCCTCGGTCAGCGACAGCGGCAGCAGCAGAGAGAGAGGACACAAGAACATAAAGAAAATGGGGGCGAGGACGCGGAAAAAGAAGAAGAAGAAGAGGAAGGGAGAAAAGCTGCGGTGGCTAGAGAAGCAGAATTCTGTAAGGCCTCAATACATCTGAAAGACTTGGCGCAGGTCAGCCGACGGCTGGCGCAGAACGCGCTAGCTGCTCCTCGGACGTCATCACCCGCAAAGCAGCAGCAGCCTGAACATTCCCAACCCGTTCAGCCATCATATTTAAAAAGAGGGAACGATGGAGCTGAGAGAGGAATTGCCGTCGTCTCGTCTAATCGTGCAGGCCAGAACGTTGTCCAATTAGTGTCCCCAGGGGCCCCTGCCTTTTCGTATCTGAAGAAAACCTACCGACAAACTGGTGTGCCTGAGGAAACAACACCAGCAGACATTTTGACGGAAGAGTTCAAGTTACAAATTCAGGTCTTGAGAAACACCCTCGCCTCTGGAAACCGTCTTCCTGCTCTGAAAGAATGGATGGAACGCTTTGGTGCTGCTTGGCGTCTTCTACAGGTCAGCTCATACATAAGTCGCATGCATGTTCCACGCGCATAATTGAGAAGGCGGGCTACACTGCTCTACTACTACTTAGAGACGGAGTTCCTTAGATGAAATACTTGCACTCGTATATACAAGTACATATATATATATATACATGTACATATTACATATATATGTATGTATATGCCACATATATGTATAAACTAAAGGTATATCTATACACATATATATATATATCATATATACATAGTATATCTATACAGTATACCTGCAGTGTATATATATATTTATATATATATAGGAAGGATACACATACGTTACGATGTGTATATGCGTATGCTTATGAAGTGCAGGCAATACGCGACGCATCTATATGTTTTTTGTTTGGCACCCACTATGACTATGTACTCTCTTCTTGAGATGCCTGACAGTGGGTGTACCCCAAGTATGTAAGAGGGTCTCTCGAGTTGATATCACATGCATTGGATATGTATGTTTTAGACACGTATGTGTGTGATATAAGGGCGCCTTGGCTGGAGGTGCATGTAGTGTATATGCACAGCCCACATGTACGGACGTCTAAGAGGCGGTAGCTCACGCTCTAAACCGCGCCTTCTTTGCAGGAGGAAGAATGCGTAAGTCTTCCCCCGCTGAGCTTGAGCGTTCGTCTAACGAAGACTTCACACAACGGCCGGCCGCTATATTGATGTAGCTGTCTGCTCAGGTCATGTGGGCATCTATGCACAACGCGGTACTCACACAATGTGTGCATGTCTACACAACGAACACCCGTTATGTAGACATAGCCGTCTGCTCATGTCAGGTGGCTGGATATGCAAGAGAATGTACCGACAACAATATGTGCATGTCCACACACTAAAGATTCGTTATGTAGACCTAATTTTCTGCGCATGTCAGGGAGGTTGATATGTACGAAGAAGTACTGACAACGATGTGTGCATGCGATCTCATAAGGATATATTCCGTTATATAGGTGTGCTTGCCTGCACATGTCGAGTGGGCAGATATATACGCAAACGTACTTGAAACAGCAGTGTGTGCATGCCAACACAGCGGAAGTGCGCTATATAGAAGTGGTTGTTTGCTCTTGTGAGGTAAGTAGATGTACGTATGAACAAGTGCTGACAGTGTGTGCGTGCTAATACCTCGTGTGCATGCGCTCATGTCTGCATGTAAACGCCGTGTTGTGAAGCAGGTCTGTTGTTTCCCAAAAAGCACAGCGCCTTAGATACTTTGAGCAGGTGTACACAAAATTCTCTAACCATACGTATATATAAGTGTAAATCAAATAGAGATCTGCAATACTATAGTGTAGTTGACCATGTGGAGCCAGAATCGCCTGTCTATTTCTTATGGCAGTGTATATATATGTATCACACGTGTTTCCTGGAGTTACTGCTAGTTTACCCTATTCCGGCATATATACATATATATATATATCCTATAAACATGTATATACACATACCTCTATATGTATACATACATATATATACATAGACATATATATATATATATGTATGTATACGTATGCAGTATACTATTTATGTCTTTGCCCTCTACAAGTAAGTATCCCTCATAACACTCTGGAGAGTACTTACGCTTCCGTAGTATCCGTATGTGTGCAAGCAACCTAAGCGTATACGCTCGCAACTGTATCTCTGGTACTCGCACACACACAGGACTAACCTTCCACGTCGTAGTATTACTGGTGTATGCTGTATATATATGTGTATATATCTACATGGCCTTCACACCTTACGTTCGAGCTTCCGTGGGTAATACCCCCTACCTTCGTACACAAGGGTGTACCGTGTATTCAAGCCGCTGTATGTGATGCACGCTACCTTCTCATACGAGGTCACTATAGTCCACAACATACTCAAACCTCGGAGTGTCGTGTGCTTGTATATTACATAGTGTGTTCAAACAAATCAAGTGAACATGCCCTTTTGTTTCGTTGTGAGAGGAAATGATATCTCCAGCTTCCGCCCTTCCAGTGGATGCTGGCGTTCTACTTTCCGTGCGTCTTGTTGCAACTCTTCCTGAAAGTGCTGTGTGCGCATACCGTGTATGGTTTCTCTTCTCTCAGTAAACGTAGTAGAAGTAGTAGTAGCACGGTGCTTATATTGTAAGGTATTCAAAGTTATAGTAGTAGTAGCACTTACAAGAGGTCGGTACCGATACGAGTACTCGTCGCGCAACTCGAACATCTTCCTAGGCACGCACAAACACACGCTTGGCCCAGATGTGCATGCATGTGGGCCCACTGGAAACGCGTTGATAGCTCTCCTGACGTGCACACGCACACACACACACACACACGCTTACACTTACACACACTTACAGACTCATAGGTATCATGTGCTCGAGAGCTTCATGCGTCTGTCGGTGCTTCTTCAGCTCTTTCATCTCATCTTGCCGCACGTCTGCTTTCGTCCCTTTCTCACACAAGTCGCCTGCCCCTGTCCTGCGTGAGTACACATACATATTTGAAGCTGTGTATAAAGAGAGACAGCTGTGCCTGACAAGTACATTCAAGCATATCTATATACGAATGGAGGAGTATGTCCACGACAGACGTATACACGTGAATCGACGTACACATAGAGAAATATATACATGACAAACATATAGACTTTAATCCCTGTGCAGATAGAGAGTGATATGCATGCATTCATTATGCTGCCTGGTGCTGCTGCGGCCGACAATTGCTGGTGCTTTCAAGGCTCGAATCAAATGCGTGTCTATTCCGGAACGCGCCACGGAGAAAACTCTACGACTAGCCAAAGAGCGACTCGAAAAAGAAAAAGCGCTTCTCTTCAAAGCCCTTACGCAGCTACAACAGGAGTCACTTCGTGTCATGAAGCAGGTATACAATAAATCTATATATATATGTATGCATTTATATACACATATATATATATATATATATATACCTAAGCAGATATATACATACATGCATATATACATACATAGTATAAAGCAAATGCGCTTCTGTTCAAAGCCCTTATGCAGCTACAGCAAGATTCTCTTCGTGTCATGAAGCAGCTATACAGCATATATATATACATATATAAAGGCAGGTGCATATATAGAGATATAGGAGCAGATATACATATACGTATGTATATGTACATACATTATACACGCAGATACATATATCTATATATATGTGATACTCATATAAGCAAGTATGTATATATACGTCATATTCACATGCCCATCTCCATTCGCAGCTGTCCTCAAGAAAAGATACCCCGAAAATTACTTGACTGCTGATACTGCTGTAAGGCTTTGCTTGTGAATGGCAAGGCGGCTGTCTGTGCGGACCAGCAGTCCCCCTTGCCATCACCACTACCTGAAGCTGTGATCTACTGAGTCTAGCGGATTTCTGAAAGGGAAGAACTGATCTCAACGAGGAAACAAGCGCATCAGGAAGCATTCAAACACGTGTGTTTGAATTGTTACTGTCTGTTGACGCCACCAGGCATACGTAGCGGTCATGCCCTATAACTGCTTAGCATGACGTCCTCTATTTGCGTCCATCAAGAAGCACACACGTACATACATACGCGTGCAGACGCACACGATCACATAAACACACACGTACGCACACAAGTACATACACACCCGTACGCACACACAAATACAGACGCACACACGTACTCACCCACCCACACACACACACACGTACACAAACACACCCCCATTTGCACACACAGACACAGGTACGCCCACGTACGCACACACAAGTGTACACACACACTCCTACGCACACACAAGTACAGGCACATACGTACACGCACACACACACACACACACACACACACACACAGGTACACGAACACAAACACGCACACACATACGAATCCACATGTGCACAGTGTTGCAGGTCCTCTATACCGAGGACGTGTTGCAAGAGTGGTCGAACTGGTTCGGTTCCCCGACATCTAAAAAGCATTCGGGTATACGGGCCAGTGACAATCTCTTCACTCACTCACATATATAAATGAGTCCCGCTGCATGTGTGTGTGGATTTCCGTCCATTATATGAGAGTATACACCAACCTCATGCACATATCAGAATCGAAGCGAGACACACATATATCAATATATATATATATAGAGAGAGAGAGAGATAGAGAGATAGAGAGAATCCTGGTGCGTTTCTCTTCCTCGTCTCAACGTGCGTCCACTTCAAGATTCTGTATGCATCACACTAAACAGTGGGAATTTGCTCTTCACGCGCCCTTTCTTGTAGCGTGTGTACGCTGTGTACGCCTCCTGTATATACATACCAGAGAGCTTCATACTTCCTTCCTCACCTTTACACACACACACACACTTTCATTACTGCATAACGTAGACATGCGTGCATATATGTGGGCAGGTCTTCCACACACCGTGTCGAGTTCTGGAACTGCAGAAGGACAACGAAGCACAGGCGCATGCGCTTGCGAAGTTGCGCGAGGAGTTGCAAGAGGTAGAAACCAAAACTGCGGACCTTTCTGTTGCTCTTGAAGCATGCAAACGGTCTCTTGTTGAAGCAGAGAAAGAGCGCGACCGGTTGCTGGTAAGGCTTCTACCTCACTTTCTATGAAAACGAGCAATCATCCCAAATACCTCAAAGGATCCCCTCGCTTGCTCTTTAGCGTCAGCGCTTCTACAGATATATATATCTCTATGTGTATGTATATGTCTCATCCCCTGTATACGTACACGTACGTTATGAATGTTCATAGAGAGATAGGTGTATCTATGTATCTCTCTCTGTATGTGTATACATGTTTCTCTGTCTATACATATATATATATATATACTTAGGTATCTACGTATGTATGTCTCTTGTTCCTGTGTGTGTATATATACGTCTCTCTCTCTGAATATATATATATATATATACGTACGTGTGTGTATGTATGTCTCTCTCTTTCTCTGCACGTGGGTACAATCGTATGTAATTTTTCTCCCCCGCCAAGACTTGTGCCCCTGTACAATACAGCTGCTTTGTGTATATGCATACATGTGCATATACATATACGTACATATCTGAAGAAGCGCCGTTTATTTACAGCTAGCTATCTGAGTGTAGCATATGACTGAATGTAACATCTGTGTGTTGTACTGAATTGGTGTCGTTTGTCTGTGTGTACATTCTCTCAACTTCCCCTCTCCCACGCCAAAACATCTACGTATATATATATATAGAGAGAGAGAGAGAGAGAGAGTGATTGTGTGAAAATAGCGGTAAGGTTGTCTGTATGAACATAAAAAGTGATAGCTAGCTCCTCAGAAGCAGTACTATCTGTGTGAGCATAAGAAGTGCTAGATCACTAAATAGTGAAAATGTTTGTGTGAGTGTCAAACGCAATGGCAAGTCAGATAGAAGTTGATGTCTGTCTGAGCGCGAACAGTGCTAGTGGTTCCCAAATAGCGCTACAGTCTGTGTATATGTATGTGTGTGTGTGTGTGTGCATAGAAATAAGTCTTGGTCTCTAACTAGCGTTATCGTCCGCGACAGTGTGGGAAGTTGAGGTGGAGGACTCTATATAGCGTTAATGTCTGTCTGACTAGAAAAAGAAGTCCTTTTTCCCTCTCTATCACCCGTCTTCCGTCAACAGCAGCACCGGCAGACGGGGACGGGCGCGGCTGTCGACTGCTCTTCAGCCGAGAGCGCGCGATGGTATGTGGGTGCTGCAGAGAGGCCCACAATCGCTCCATCGATGAGTCCACGTCGCTGTATGCGTGGGAGACGCTTTGACTTTTGCCAGCAGCCATGCGCCACGTCACATAATACCTTCCTTGCGTGCGTGTGGAAATACTGTTCTACGTGTGCAATACACACGTCACCTCGTGGCTCCCGCTTGCACATATGTAAATCCTGGTGTGCCTACTGAGTATATACATAAATAGGTGTCTATCACATGGTATAGCCACCACACGTGCCGATATGGCTCCAGTTTACATATATATATATCATACAGTATAGCATTGTGTATATGTATATGTAGCATGTGTAATCGTTTTGGGGCCATAGTAACGCATGTTGCTTGTCTTGAGAGGATGATATGGACGTAGGGCTCTGAAAAAAAGGCAAAGGAAAGAGAGAGTGAAAGAGGAAGAAAAGAATGTATCTTTTGTGCTTTGTCGTTCTGTGGCCCTCACTAGCCACACGCCGTTGCTGCTGAACGACCTCCCTTTCAACTTGTTCTTCTTTCATGCGCGCTGTTCGGATGCCTTCAGACACGGTGTGGCCCAATAGTTACATCTACATATATATGTGTATATGGCTACGTAGAGTATCTGTATATGCGCTTGAATAGACATGTGGGTATTTACATGTACATATATATATATACTTATATATATGTGCGTGTACATATCTATATATTTCTATATATATGTGGACATTTGTATACACGGCTCTGGGTGCTGTGCGACTGTGCGAGTGTAAGTATGGCTGGCTGTGTGGCACAGCCAGCCAGAAGGCTTATTGCCCTCCATCCTCAGGCGTTGACAGATAACACACAGAAGTACATGCACAGCATACCATACCCATGGTATGAACACAATACCATGTGTGTGGGCGCGTGCTTGTTTCTTTCTGTGTGTAGCTGTACATTAGCTGCATGAGGCATAGAGAGGGCGTATCCCTTTCAGCAAGTGCGTACTGCTGCAGTGACCGTGTGGCGGGCATACGTGGGTGTTGATAAGTACAGAGCCACTGCGGTGCGCCATTGTCGCGTATGTGCGTTTACCCGCGTCGCATGCGTCGTCTGTGTACGTACGTGTGCGTCGTGCTCTGCTCTGTTTATTAGTGCCCGCACGTGCTGCTGCATGCACCGTTGATGTGCATATACATACGTTGCATGCATGTCGTATATGCTTATACGTGTGGTGCCTGTATCGTGTGTATGCTTATACACACGCTGACTGCGTCGTGATATGCGTATACATACGCGTTTCGTGCATCAAGCATACGCATATACATACTAGCCACGCGTGCATCCTTTCTTCCTTTGTTTACCAATGCATGCACGTGCCGCGTGCGCCATATATGTGCATGTATATACGTTGCTCGTGTATATGCACGTACATACACGCGTCACGCGCGTCCTTAGATATGCTTATATATACGTGTCTTTCGCTTGTCTTCCCTCCCCATTACTAGCGGGCGTCTGTGTATCGCAACAAGGCTCGTTTGTATGCTCCCCCTCCTGTCACATACGTGAGAGTGTGGCAACAAGCCATTGTATTGATGTATATCCATCACGTGTATTAGTCATTATGCTCTTCCCTCTGCAGCACGATTATCACTGCAATAGCTACTGTGTCACGTGTGTGTGCCGATACACTATTGCTGATGGTGCACTTTGTAAGTCGGGAACCCGAGATCTGTAAAGAAAGAACGCATTCTTCGTGGGGATATTGTTTGCCACACATTCTGTTGCACATGGTGTCAGGAGAAGACAGGAGCCTTCTGCCTGTGTTTTTTAAAGGAAATGAGAAGAACGGAGTGATAGTGGGCGGCTGTGGCCGACTGGTGTATGACCAAGGCCCGTACAGGCGCAGCGCTCCTGTCTTATGTGACTGCAGTGTGCCTGTTCAAGTACGAGCGGTTTGTGTGCAGCAAGGGAGTAGTAGTAGTAGTATGCACTACTAGCGCAATGAAAGGAGAACGAGAGAGAGAAATATATATAAGTTTTCTGTAGTAGCTGCGTATCTTGTGCAGGTTTTCTTCTAAGCGGTCTATGTGCAGCATGCAAGTAGTAGGATGCCTTACTAGCGCACTAGAAGAGGTCTATACGTTTTCTTGCCCCCTGAATGCGTGTCACACGTATGTTGGCTTATGTGCTGTATTCTGTACTCCAAGTGAAAAGCAAAAGAAACAACTCGTTCTCCTGTCTGACGCAACACGCGAGATGATGCCCGTCGTTACGCGTAGTCCATCCCAGTAGTGTCTTGGCTGCATGCCGTGGCCACGCCCTGACTGTCCCGCACAAAAAGGCCCATTCAGAGGTTCCTGGAAAGGTCCCGCTGTATCTGTATACGCACGCTACTGACGTGTATAATGTCAGTAATGAAGTGATGCTACATACACTTGATTTCTGCTTTTGTTGTTGCATGAGAAGCAGCAAAAACGCCTTCAACAACACGGTGGATATGTACGAGTGTGGTGCTCTCGATGCTTTCGCTTTTCTTTTGACATATTGCACGGTGTTGTGGCTGTACGTTCTCCGGTGGCACACAAGGCCGTCTCGGAGCTCTGTGCAGTAGATGTGGAGGCACGCTTCGAACAGCTGCAGGAGAAGCGACAGATGCTACTGGAGTCGCAGGCGGCCCATGCGCAGGCAGAAGCAGCGGCAGCCTTAAGTGAGCGGAAGTTGAGGACGCAGCAGCAACAGCTGAGAGAATATCATCAGCTTTTACTTCAGAAACAGGAGCAGCTTCTTCAAAAGCAGCAACAATACGACGACATTCTGCAGCAACACCTCGCCACAAAACAATCGGCCAGTACAGCGAGGGAGGCCCTAACTGCAAAGACAGAGGAATGCGAGTCTCTGAGAATGGAAATCGAAGGGCTCCTCACTGAAAAAGAAAAGGTGATAACAGCTAGCTCATCTATTATGTATGGGAACTTTGTCTCCTTCATAGTATCCTTCCATGAACACAGTACATGTGCACACTTCCCTCTACCCCCTCCGCATATACACTGCGCTTGGAAGCAACAGAGAGACGTCTATGTTGTTCTCATTCTCCTCATAATTGCCTAAGAACGCTACTTACTGTCTCTGTACCTATGTATGTATAGCTGTATATGGAAACGTCTATGCAAGTGATTAGTCGATAAAGCGCGCATGTGTATACACATGCCTACACTAGCGACAAATGGTCTGGAGTGTGTGTGCCCGTGTGTATGTATGAAGGACACTCTCGTACATTTTCTTTCGCACGGGGGGAGGGATGGGGGCCACTGAAAAGTCTGTGCACATGTTTGCATTTAGAGGTTGTTGCGAAAGCTTTTTCTGTTGCACACAACGTCACCTCTTAATATCAGCCCTCTCCCGGCGTAGCTGCTTTTCTGCCTACTATGCCAATTAACACAATCAGTGTCGAGTAGCACATAGTCAGCACGCCGTCCGCGATAAATATAAAGCGAACTGAACAAGTAAGTGTTCTAGCTTACGCAGGGGAGTACTACGAACGCCCGGAACTCTCACGTTTTGCTGATAGCCCTGACTACCAGCCGCCAACGCATAGAGTGCTGCGGTGCCCCCCACGAGACCGTTGCTGTCGCGTCCCTCTCCCACATTGACCGGAAAAGGATAAGCTCCTAGTAGCTTCCTTCTGCACATTTGAAATTGGATGGTATAGGGCCGCGTAGCTGCCGCATTTTCTTTAGCCGGAAGTGCTGGAAAGCTATGCGTCATATGGTGCCGACGACGTCGCGAACAAGCGTCATATAGAAAGGGAAAGAGGAGGAGGAGGAGGAGGAGTAGAAACGTACTGCTGCAGCAGCACCACCATAACACACGCCCCTCCTCCCCCTCCAAGACGTCCACGGAAGTGAAATAGCGGAGTATTTTCGTTCTTAAGCAGTAGTAGTGATGGTTCTTTGTAGTCAGGCTGTAGAGTATTACAAGAGCTGCGGCCGCCCTCCTCTAACATATATATATATATATATATATAAATATATAAATATATATATGTATATATATATGGGCATATGGCTATCTTGTTGTGCAGGGAAACGTATATTTATGTAAGTATCTGTATGCACGTATGCCTGACGAAGTCGCTGACACATACAATGGTGCAGAACACCGTGTAGTTGTATGTATATGTATATATATATATGCTTACGGAACAGGCTTATCCCATTGGACATAGAATCACTTCTATGGGGTATGGAAGGATGCGTTTCCGATTGATGGGCACACACATATCTGCAGCAGTGTGTGCAGTGCTGCCATGTGTGGGTATTGATTGACTTGCCTTCTTGCGGAGAATGTGGCCCCTGTGACTGTCCTGTGAACTCCTCTCTCTTCACCACCGTCGGTGTGTAATCCCGTGCATGTGTGGCTGTTGCGTCATGACCAATCGTATAAACATTCCAACGTATATTACAGCAACTCCTACTTCTTTTTCTTGAGAGTGGGTGTACACCAGTCTACCCTCATATGTGCGGCAGAGCTACTGTGTAAACACTGCGTCGCTTACAAGACGCATGCCTGCCTGTGCACGCAGCTGTATCCCACCAACGTCCTCCCCACCCTCTCCATCCTCCGTTGTAGTAAATCACCAGCTGGAGCAGCTGTGACTGGGCAGTAGTACTCTGAGTAGATGAAATGTATATTATATGATACAGCACACATTGCTGTTGAAAATAGTGCTAGCGCTTCTTTTGTCTGCAATACTATGGGAGCTGGAGGCGGCCTGCTAGTACGTGCGTGGTAGACATAGTAAAGTCGGTCCCCGGACTAGGTACTCATGTAGTATAATATGGCGCTCACATGTGTTGTCGGTAGGGCTACCGCTGTCTCAGTCTGCCTTACTGTAGCAGCTGTAAGCCTGCTGGTAAGTGCGTAGACACAGTACAGTCTCCGAAGCCGTAGATAACCACGCGTACAACTATAGACGGGGCAACATTACACGAGCCCCCCCTCCTTTCTGCCGTCTTGACGTCTATGTGCACCGGAGATTGCGTTTTCTCTAGGCTCAATGCATTTTTATGTATACACATATGCAGAAAAAAATAATACTAGGTGCAAAGAAGGCATTTCATGAGGCTGTGTATCTACGGAAGCAGACGAGCCAACAGACTTCTATCAATACGCTCGCTGGTGTAGAGTCAGAAAGAGGTCAAGGACATCTTTTCACAAATCAAACTGTCGTACGTAGACATCATCGTGAGTACACATATGCAGATTTACCGGAAGTATCTGGAAATGAAGGATCGCACGTAGAGTGCTGTACATGTCGCGAGTGTGGAGGGAGGAGAGGTGCATGCAGGAGATTGTTACATACAAAATGCACTATGTGCCATTGTACAAGTGTACCCTTCAAAGTCCATTGGGGAAATGGATGCAGCTGACGTCTCCGGTTGCGCGTGCAAAGGATATACGCAAGTTATCATGGACTTCTCTATATGCTGGTGCGCATGCATACATGCCTACAGATACGTCTGTACATATGGTTCCAGGTAGTGTACGCAGTTCGTGAAGGACAGTACAAAGCTGCTTCTTCTTTTCAGCACAGGCCCATAAAAGTTGAAACTGCCCTTGTGGCTGTGCCCTCAAATTTGTGTGTGTGAAATTCGCTATATTTCCATAACAGCTAGGGGAGGCCTTGTGGGAGACACATCACCAACTGTCAGTGACAGCAGGAGCTCTGCAAGCCCAAGAGAGCAGTCAGCTGCAGAAGCATGAGGAGCTGCTTCGACGATGTGCTGAGTTGCAAGAGCAGGTGTTGCAGTCTGCGAAGCGTAGAGACCTTCCAGCTGCTTTACGTGTGACTACTCCTTCATTATCTGTACGAATAGAGCAGCATCGCAGTCGTACGTGTGTTTCACGTAGATTCAATCAGCACAGGCGCTACGCAAGAAGAAGACCGCCAACAAGAAAGGCAGACTCCTCTGAAGTGTTGACCCCTCAGATTGAAGCTGATGATGATGCTGCTGCTGCTAGTGCACAATTGATTGCTGCAGCAGCTGCTGCTGCTGCTTCAGCCTCAACTGCTGCAGCCACCAGGGCTGCTGCTGCTTGTAGTAGTAGTAGTAAGCCCGCCACTGCTCCTGTTGGCGGGTCTGCCTCTGCTCGTGTCGACTATGCCAGCCCTACTCTTCAAACATCAAATACTACGACCAGTAGTACTGCTTCTATGGCAACGGTGGATGGAAGCTCAAACGATAGGAAAGAGGGTCGAGAAAGAACAGCTGACGCGAGCCTTGTAAGGAGGAGGGCACGAAGACCATTCGAGGTTTTCAAAGCACATCAAGAAGGGGAACCCTGTGTATGGATGGAGGAATCTGGAGCTTTGAAAAAACTGGAGCGTTCATGGAATTCAGTGTTGCGATCTCTCCCACGTGTCGAAAAGCAACTGCGTCGTGTGTACGTTTCCCTGAGCGCAGCGTGTCGGCGAGGGTCTCGGACAAGTGAGTTGTATGCTGCAGATATGGAGGGCATTGAAGAGATTCTAAGTCGCACGTGCACTCGTGCTGAACAGCTGAGAAGAGTTATTAATACTATGGAGAAGGCTTCAGCTGCAACCCCAACAGCACCGCCACAAACATGCATGCGAGCAAAGCGTCGTTACTGTCACTGGACACTGCAGCAGCCCTCACATGGACGACTACTCACGAAGAAGCCAACAGGAGGCCACTACCTATATGGAAAGCCAAAACACAAAACGCACCCCCACCACCAGTCCCCTCGTCATCAGAATTACGTGGTAGCGAAGAAAAAACCCCACCACTTTCGTCCTCATTGCGCTTGTCGGTATTGTGAGGTAGCGAGGAAAGGAATACGCCTAGAGGCACCTATAGAGGCTCCTCGTACGTGGGTAGGAGAAGGCAAGAGGCAAGACGTACGGGAAGCAGAGAGGCTGGCCCATCAGATACAACCAGCAGCACCATTAGCAGCAACAGCACAGGCTTACACCGTGGTGACAGATGCAGTAGCAGCTCCTGAAGAAAATTTGCTTGAGGGACTACCATTCCGAGCACCTCAAAAAGTGGCAAGAGGGAAAGAAAGAAAGCAAGAAGAAAAACCTATTAACTAGTCACTGTGCAGAGAACGAGCTTCTTCCATGTAAGCTCGAAGTATTACCTCATAACTCACCACCATTGAAAGAAACGAGAAGAGTCAACAAAATACAGGCCCCTATACACGTGAGTGTTGACGGTGTAATCTACGGACATCGAAGAAGCGCCACACGACAGAAGAGGGGATACAACATGGAGACGGCAGAGAGACCAAGAGGAGGAGCAGGAGGAGGAAGAAGAGGAGGAAGAGGGAAGACCAGCAAGTGAAGGAAGCAGCAATGGTTGTGGTCGCGCTGAAGAAGATGTAGAAGAGACTGTACTGCGTCCTCGCGCTAGTCGAATATACATTAGAGAGGAACCTGTGTATGGGGCGTACTACTCACCCGTGCTTGTTCAGCAACCAGAGAGTATACACCGCAATAGTACAAGCAGCAGTGAACAGAGGAAATCTTTCACTGCACACTGCCGGAGCATAGGTGACCCCAGCTCTCCTTGTTCCAATCAACAAAGAGAAAACGGCTGCACAAGTGGCTACAGAGAAAGCAGCCTCCCTAGTAATCACGGGATCTTCGAAAGAAGAGGAGCAGATGAAAAACGCAGCAGCAGCTGCCAAGGCACACGCGGAACCGAATGCGGAGACTCCTCAACGAGCCACTGCTGCATTAACACGTATGGAGAGCCGTACTGTCTGTCGCCCACCGTACGAAAAACGAACAGCAACAGCATGCTCTCTCTAAGTAGTAGCAGTAGTAACAGCAGGTGCCACTGCAACAACAGCACTCACTTAGACGTGGGTGCACTGCCGTTAACAAAGAGGCACAGCTCAAACTTCAAAGCACATGACAGAGGCAGTCAGCATGCGTTGCAACCGTATGAGATCCATAACAACACAGAGACACTTCCTCGCTGCAACGCTTGCAGCAGCAGCAGCAACAGGTACAGCTTCTACAGTAGCAGTGACGCCCACTGCGGGCATAACAACGCTCATAAGGAGAAAGGCGTAAGAAAACACTCAGCACAACGTTCATCACGACCAGCACGCATGAGGGGTAGAGAAAATGAGGGCGAACGAGCTCAGTATGGCGACACCACCCATAACAGCAGCAGCACAGCGCAGAGAAGCCACCATATCATGCAACAACGTAGAGGCAGATGCCACAGTGAAGGAGAAGACGCCACCCCTGCTTGCAACCGCCACAGGAGGGGCGTAAAAAGAAATGAACCTTTCTTATCACATTCGGTACCTGCTCCAAGTGGAAGATTTTCCTCTAAATTTTCATCCTCCGCTCTCTGTGAAACGCGGTGGAGAAGTGTGGGAGGCCTCCCTAGAGACGTCGGAGGACGGTATCATACTGACGATCAACAGGACTTCACACCAAGTGGAATCAAGGGCCTAACAGCAACGTCAACCAATTGCCGGTAAATATCTGGCTGGGCGATAGCTTGCCAATACTACACTCCCCCTACATTAGCACTCTCCCCTACACTCCTGTCTCTCTGTTTACATGTGTATATACATATATATACACATGTATATATATATGTCTATTAGTACCGACTGTCAGCAACACAAGTTTTTAGATAAAACATCCGCCACATATACAGATATGTATATATGTATTTGTGTATATATATATATGTTTATTCACTTGAAGTCCTCAGTGGCTACTACCCCCACATAGGTATACATACGTATATATATATATATGTAAGTCCTCAGATGCTCAGGCGCCCGTCAATATATATATTAAATATGTACATGCCCATATGGGTATGTATGCTGAATACATCTGCTATGAGCGCTTTTCACCACTGAAACACGTTCTTTGTCGAATGCTCCTCACCTGAACAGATCTGCTGATCTACATATTTATTCATCACAAGCGCTTGCTGGCAGTTAGACGTTGGCAACAAATATCTTCACAAATACATATAACATGTTTTCTCTACATTTGTCTACACCTGCATATGTTTGCGTATGTGTGTGTGCCCATTTACATGGTTCATACGACAGGAGAATGATCAGTTGAAACGAACTAAGCAGCTTTTTTCCGTTGCCTGTGGGGTGCTCCGAAAGCATCGTGTCTCTTCCTCCGTCGTGTAGTATGTGCCACCCGTCAGTGTAAGCCTCCCCCTTCCCTTGTCGTGCTGCACTCGTTGGTATCGTGAAGCAAACAGAAGGCAACGAGAGCACCAAGCCTACCGTTTGCTGCTGCTGCTGATGTTAAGGCAGCTAGGTGTGCTGCACTCCTTGGTAGCGTGAAGCAAACTGAAGCAACGAGAGCACCAAGTCTACTGTTTGCTGCTGCTGCTGCTCATGCTAAGGCAGCTAGCCGTACTTCGCCGCTGCAGCGCCTTCCCCGGTGGTGTTGTTTCTCCCCCAGTCGATACGCTGTTGCCCCTCCAAGTACACACGCACAAATCATTGGCATTTGTGTGGCGCACACTATGTACAAATGTCTGAAGGCCATATTGTTGTTGCTGTTGTTGTATTCCACCCGCATACAACGATGAGGGCTACTGTTTTCCCTTGAACATCACCAGCAGATGTATTGCACACACTCGCTCATATATGTCTTCTGGCGTTATAACGGCACTACAAACTCTCATATGTAGAGACAACTACTGCATATTCATATTACAGCGCTGACAGCCAGTATCGTTCTCGCTAAAATAGAGAAGAAGAGGGGAAAAAGAAAGTTTTGAGACCCACACGACATTCGCACCTTGCTATGTGTCATTCAGTATGTCGGTGATAATGTATGACAAGTGAAACTATAACACAAGGCTACTACCTCTAGCCCCGTGTCTCGCCTCTGGTGCACATGTATGCTATCCATCCATTCTCTTGTTAGGCATATAACTCACCCAGTTTTGTGCACGCGCATACTATCACGTGAGTCTACATAGGATATGTGTGGGAATCACTTTTATACGAAAAATAAATATGGTTTCCTGCGTTTTCAACAGTACTGAGCACATGAGGGCTGCACTGCGGGGAAGCGGTCATCCCAGGCACACAAGTTGATGATGCAATCAGTGCTTTTTAATAGACTATATTACACTAAACTACTGTCAGGCAGTGGAGGGATACGTAATATCACCCCTCGTGTTGAACAAAGACACTCCCATATACTGTTGCCACACCACGCATACGCAGACAAGAAACAACATCCTTTCGATGGACAGAGATTAGTACACAGTGTCGGGAGGTCTACACACACACAGTGAGGCATTCAAAGAGAATATACAGGCATGGCTGTGGAGCCTACACAGGCAGACCCGCACTCTGTCAGAATAACGACATACCGGGTGTACTGGAGCGTGAAGCAGTGCGGCACGAATGCAACACAGCGTCTTCCAGAGTATTCAGAGCAGCACGGCTAGACAGAAGCAGTACTCCAGTAAATAAAGCTAAAGGGATAGTACGAAGGTCAGACATGCAATTCACTTTGCGTTGCGTCTCCTAAAAAGAGAGGCCTCACCGTGGGGCTCCTTGAGCAGAGGGGAAGCGCGGCATATCTCATCCAGCCGTTCAGTTGTGTGTCTCCTTGATAAACAGAGCTATCAGAACAGAGGATCGAGTCCGGCTCCTGCACACAGAGAGGCATCGGCTTTCCAAGCAAAAAAAAAAGAGAGGAGGTCATGGGCTCCACAGACGTAGACACAGCGTATCGGTGAACAGAGATACGAAAAGAAAGAGTGTCCGGGCATTCTATACAGAAGAAAAAGCGGCTGCAAGGCCTATGTATACGTGTATAAGCAGGGCTTGTACAAACGTCTATTATGTTGGACCTATCCAGGCGTATAGTATGCAAGGCCTGTAGGGACGTATATATATTACGCAACGGGTGGACAGATTTATATAATGCAGGGCTTATACAGACGTATACTAAGCAGCACCTGTACAGATATAGAGGCACCATTATGGTGGATAGCACCACAAGGACATGGAAACGCACGGGCTATAGAGAAGAAGAGCTGGCAGGTCAGAGCTGGGGCTCACACGGCAGCAGGGCCTGTGATCACGGAGAGGCGTACAGCAGCGAACGTTAGCGTGCTGGAAGGACGTGCAAGGGCTTGAGCAGGCAGAAGTGTATTCTGTGCATATGCAAAGGCAGCATCACCTGGCCCACCACCACTGCAGGCGCAGATGGCGGCTGAGTTCACATGAAGGAGTTGATTGTAGTCCACTGAGCCCACGGATGCGAGCACCTACAGGGGCCTGGCCTGTACAGCAACGAAGAGGCATGACATCAAGGGAATGTTCAACGTGGAGAGAGCTATAAAGACGTTTACTGACAGAGTAGCTTCGGCGTATAGATGGTGGCAGAGCCTTACACAGCGGCGTGTAGAGGTGTGTGTGTTCGTATCACCCTGGCAGGCAGAGCTGCAGATATACAGGGTCGGCAGATGCATGAATGTATTGGTATCTCTTCCTTCTAAACAAACAGACAAAGGGAGACGTGGTGGCCTTGACGAACGGGATAGTTGTAGGCTTGCGTCTCATGTAATATGCCTACGTACCAACAGCAGATGTGGAGCTTACATGCGTATATATATAGGGCAGCAGCTGCTGTAGGGTCTATATATGTGGACATACACGGAGAAGCACAATGAGTTTCCTACTTGATGTACTCGTGGCTGTGTCGTGCAACCGTAGGACGAGAACACGGGACACACACCCGATATACAAAGCTCTCGCTCCCCCCAGTCATGAGAGCGTGCCTACAAGCAGATAGAATACGGCTTGTGAGTGTGATGCCGCCCACTACTACAGAACTGCTGTTGCTTCCCTGGCAGCAGCGCCCCCTTCCACCTACACACGTACACAGATACACCAACAGACACAGACCCGCACACAGAGGTGTATACACACACACACACCCACACATACACACGTGCGTGGACCCTGCCTTTTTGGGATCTACAAACACGCATACACTAATGTGGTAGGCTGCTATTTACAAGCAGCAGCAACAACGCGTGCATAGTGGCCATATTCTACCTTATATATATATCGAGAAGCCTCCCCTTCTCTCCCCCCACGCTACCATATTGACAGATTCGCATGTGCTGCTCTGCTTGTGCTTACCTGATGACATCTCGCCATGCTTCACTTGCAGCAACAGCAGGTCTGTTGAAGAGCGGCAGTGGCACGAGAGGGCGAAGGCGCACGCTTCTAAGAATTCTCAAAAACAAGTACGGCGCCAAAGTGAAGTTTTCTGCATCGTGCTGCGTTTGCGACAGGAAATCACCTCTAATCAGAGGCGACTGTGCTGCCCTCGTCAAAGCTGAAACAGGAAACAGCAGTAATAGACAAACCTGCATGCATGTTGCACATGTGCGTCCTGTCATGCATACAATGTAGCCATCAACTTGAGAAGACCCAATAAATCATCGTAGACATATATATATATCCATACGCGTGGATGTGTATGTGTATATCTGTATGTGCACAAAGGCAATATATATATATATATATATATACTCATATTGATTTTGCTTGTATACACGCCATAGCGATGCGTATGCACATGTTATTTCACAGATAATGAACCATACATAGCCTCTAGACGTCTGTATGGGGCTGATGCATAGCAGGCCCTCCAAATTTACAGAAGCAAGAGATATATTCCACATAGATTCTTCTTATAAGCACACATGTAAGAGACATAAATCTGTATACGTGTATATATTCAGTGCTAGATATATATATATATCTACTCGTTATCTCTCGGCCTTGCTGTACAACAACAAAATCATGGTCTGTTATCATCATTGTCTACCACATACTCCGTTGTTTCTGCACTTCCTTATTTCTTGACTTCCTCTCCTCTATATCTCGTTGTCGGGCGCCCAGGCTGCCTATTGGCGCCTCTGACTGTTGGCCTCGTTATCTCTCGCTTTCGTAGTATGACAGCCTCTACGGTATATATATGTGTGTGGATATATGTGGGGTGCACGCGGAGGGCGCGGGGCCGAGTAGTCGAGTAATTCACACGTACTTCCATCAACCTGATCTGCTGGCCCAGTGGTCTACTATTGAAGCCGTTACTAACTGGCCTTGTCTTCTACCGCCATCATCATGGCGTGTCGGCGCGTCTGCTGTAAACGTCCACGGTTAGGGGGCACGTGAAGTGAGTCAGGTCTCTATGAACCTCAAAGACATTGAGATAAAGGTACAACGATGCACTATATATATGTGTATATATGTGTGTGTGTATGTATGTGTATGTATGAATATGCATATATATATATATATATATGTGTATGTACATATATGTGTATGTAGGTAGATTTAAGTACGGGTATTTGTACTTCCGTCCTCGTGTGAATGTACGTCCTTTGAAGCTGCGTGTTGAGATGCGCGCTGCCCCCTGACCCACAGTACGTATACTCGTATGGTGACTCAGGTCTCGGAACGTGTAATCAGCATCCACACGCACGTACGTGTACACGCTGACCAGCAGCGTGTTGTGTCTTTTGTGCCTTTACTACTCAATTATCAGCAGAACTAGGCTAGTGTAGTAGACTCTATACGAAGTGTATCTGATTATATATACATACATAAGTATATATATATATAAATATAGGTATATATGAGATTATTCGGTTCTCTACAGAACGCTGAACGCTGTTGTAGTAGACAAGAAACAGTGGGTATATATCAGGTATTATTAGAGTATACACAGTCTCCTGTCAACAGAGAGTTAATATATATATATATAAGGCAATTGACAGAGAGGGTATGATACGTAATCAGCTTCTAGAACAGCCTCTGCGTGCTGCTAGACATGGAAAAAAGAGACCCTGGGCGTCGTATACGAGAGACTTCCCCCGTCTGCGGAAAGGAGTGCTACAAATGGTGGACGGAGCTTGTTATACTGGAACTGCTGTATTACAGGCTTACATACACTTAGAGCGCTAGTTAAAGAGTAGGGCATTTGTTGTGAGCCCATGACGAATGCATGTATCGTCTGCGTTATACTAGAGAGATAAGCAAGCAGTGACTGTCGTCTGCGTTATACTAGAGAGATAAGCAAGTAGTGACTGTCGTTTGTGTTCTACTTGAGAGAAAAGCAAGTAGTAACTCGCTTACTTCCTTCGTAATAGACGTCAATACGCATCTAGTACTTCACGCGAGAGAGTCATACCAGGATTCAACACGCCAGTGTATGAAGCACGTATGTATCTGCACATATCAATATTATTTTATGTGCGCTACTGCAGAGATACCCTGTCTAGATGTACATGTATGGGAAGGCCCGTACTACCCGTAGGTCTCTCTGTAGAAAAAGCCTGCTGCATCAAGTGAGGAAGAGGGTGTCCTTCCTACGTATGTCTGGAGATATATATACGGTTCTCCGGCAACGAGTGGGTATGTGAGGGGTTCCTTCGCAGATGCCTCAGACATTCTCTTTGGCTTGCTCAACACGACATTTGCAAAAACCAAGGCCCTCCTGCCGCTTACTTCGGCAGTCTTCTGGGGAAACTCTGTGAGCTGAGGGGGATCTAGAGACAAAAGGGAATGTGTGACTCTGTGATTGTGCATAGATATTTGTGAAAATTAACTCTGTAATGCGCTACCTACTGACAATTATACGCATATATTTATACATATATACCCTACATAATGACGTCTATGAGGATATTATATTCGTTATGCTCTACATAAGAAAGTCTAGGATAATTATATTCGTAATGCATAAACATAATGATGTATATATGTATATATATATGCCCTACGTAGTGATGGCGGTGATGGTAAACTCGGAATGCGCTACATTAAAAGGTTGCTGTATCTGATAATTATATTCGTAATACCCTACGTAATGATATACGTGGGAATAATAACTTGTATAGTATTATTCACAGCTGCTATGATGGAGGTGATAGCTAGGGAAAAGTTGTGTTAGGTATCAGACGCTGTGCCTGGCTCACCATGATATGTTTACGTGCAGCTATATCGGCTTGCGCGGGTGATGCTACTACGCTTTGTGTTGTGTATTGTTGTCAGAGAGTAGTAAGATATAAGGAAATGAGAGAGAAGAACCAAACAAGCAAGTCATATGTTTCTGATTACACCACATGTCCCACACAGCCTCTCCAAAACGCGTTAGTGTGTGGAAGGGAGAGAGGCTCCCACAGACCAAAAGGACGACGCACATATTTCAGCACACAGAAGAACGAAGATGTCAACATGGAGGAGGAGGAAGAAGAGGAGGAGGAAGAGGAGGAGGGGGAGGAAGAGGAGGAGGGAGAGGAGAGTGAAATGACGTCTGCCACACAAAATAGATCCAAAGTAAAGAAGCAGAAAAGGAAATACAGTGAAAAAAGACTGCTGTTGCTGCATGCATTCTACGCCTCACATCGTCCAGGAAGCGGCGCTGCTACGCATGGGACTAATACGTCGCAAAGTCAACGTGAGCCGTACAGAAATATGCAGCAACCTAACTCTCCGCCTTATCCCCACCACCACAACTACCAGCAGATACACCAGCAGCAACAGAAACAGCAGGAGCATATACAAAAGCAGCAGATTGTGGGGCAGACGCGATTATACAGGCAGCTTCATGTATTTCAAGAAGAAAAGAGGGAGAAGAAAGAGCGACAACAGCCACGACAGCAACACAAGAGGGAGATCCTTGCAAGGGAGCAGAGTCAACAGCGCGAGCAGCAGGCGCAGCAAGAGAAGCAGGAACAGCAGGACCGCCAGACGAAGCTCCTCTCGGAGCAACAGCACAGCCGCTTCTCTGATAGTAAGGAGAGTGAAGATGAAAGGGAGGAGACTGAATTACTGAGACAACGGAGATGCGGCAGAAGTCGTTTTAAGAAGGAATGCGCTCTTCTACAATGTAAGAAGAATATGCAGTTTGTATCGGTTCCCTCATTAGCACGAGAGCCCGCTGTGCGGCTGAGACGTAGACCACCACACGTACGATGTATGAAAGACAGACGCCACACAGACGACGTGTATGACGACGGAGCACAACATGACTACCAAGATGAAGAAGAAGAAGAAGAAGACTCCGATGGCAGTGTTTATGACTATGGAGATACGTACAGCAGTAATAATAGTAGTAGTACGGCGTCTGCAGCAGGAATAACGGACTTCTCGAAAAAACAGCAGCGAAAGGTTCCATTCGAGGCACTACACGAGGTAGAGGTAGGCGCCCTTTCTCTCAACCGAAACGCAACCACAACCAGCGTCAGTCACGTGCACGTGAAATAGAAGAAAACTCATTCAAGCTTGCACTATAATGCGTATAGTGGCGCGAGTTCAGTAAAAGTGAACATCTTTGCTAGCACGAGGCGAATACCTTGGTCTAGCCCTAGGACTCAGTCAGTGCTATCACATACATACATACATTCACACCTACGTACATGCATATTCACATATCCTTATCCATTCGTTGATACATACATACATGCATATATACATACGTGCGTAAATGCGTACACACCTACTTACATACACACGTACGTGCGTACATACGTCTATACATACACGCTCACATAAACATCCGTGCGTACATGCATACACACACATACATGCACACATATACATACGTGCGTACATGCATACACACACACATACATACACGCACACATATACATACGTGCGTACATGCATACACACACACATACATACACGCACACATATACATACGTGCGTATGTGGGTGCATAATAACACTGTACTCACGAACTTCACGTAGGTCATTGTAGGTCACCCCGAAGCACAGCTACTTCGAATTAATTCATGAAAGCATGTGCTTACGCATATACTAATGGGCGTCCATGTGGAGGGCTACACATAATCGCAACAAGGCACGCTCTCAATAAATCCACGATGTTATGCTGAATGCTCTACACGGCTCTGCATGGTCTACGTATGTGACTCACTGCACAGTAAAGCTCGTTGCTTTGCAGTAGAAGCAGCCGCCTGATACTGACAAGGTAACCTTTACTTACGCTATCGTATTATCGACTTACCGTCTACCTTTACAGACGCGTTCTTCATATTACGTTGCCGTCCCTATATATATATATATATATATATATATATATATACGCAATCATATCTTGTTACCGTCCATATATAAATATATATATATATATATAGACGATCATATCATATTACCGCCCATAAGTGTATATGTATATATGGAGGCAGTCATATCGTGTTACCGTCCATATATATAGGCAATCATACCATGTTACCGTCCGTATATATACGCAATCATTTCATGCTAACCTATATATATATAAGCAATCATATCATGTTACCCTATATATACATATGTATGTATATATATATATATACATATACATATGTAGGCAATCATATCATATCGAAATATATATATATATATATATTTATATGTATTTTTATAGGCAGTCATACCATGCTACCCCATATATACATATATATATATATATATGTATATATATATATATACATGGGCAATCATATCATGTCACCGTCCATATATATATATATATATATATATATATATACATAGACAATCCTATCATATTATTGTCCATCTATGGAGGCGCAGTTATATCATTTTTGTCTATATCTCTGTCCATATATATAGGAAATTTGGTCATGTTACCTTCCATATGTACATGCATATATACATATATATATATATATATATATATATATATATATATATATATATATATATGGGCAGTCGTTACATGGTACCGTCCATCAGTGGAGGCGTGTTACCGTCTATATCTCTGTCTCTCTCTATATATACGTATTTGTATATATATATGTATAGGCGATCATATCAAGCTACTGTCCCTCTATATAGGCAATCATACTCCGCGTTATCCATCAGTAAGGGCGCAACCATATCCAATTATGATTCATCTATAGAGGCACTCATACCAAATTACCGTCCCTGTAGAGAGGCAGTCATGTATACGGGGAGAAGTGCAGCTATCGGTAGAGCTTTGCAGATGTGAATAGGGCCCCATGACGGCGTGTGGGCAGCAGCAACAACACGGTAATTAAAGCAGCAGCGTGTGCAGGCGAGCCGAAATGTGCAGCAAATACCATGGGTTGACCTGTCATACGGAAGACGGCGACCGTATAGACACACAGAGGACAAGACAGCTACGAAACTACTACGCTAGAGAGGAAACCCATTCAGTTGTGTAAGGTGGATAGACAGCACCAGCAGTAGCACTAGCAGCAGCAGCAGCACTAGCACTAGCAGTAGCAGCAGCAGCACTGACAGCAGCAGTAGCAGTAGCAGCGGCAGCGGTAACAACAGCAGTTGGACTGAAACAGAACGCACCCGACAGCACAGACTTGGTGTGTGACAACATCACTTGCCAGGGCCGCACTTTCCGGGACACGCTGGGTTTACTCATTGTCACACACACATAGAGAGAGAGAAATGTATATGTATGTAGCTGAGAGAAGCCTCCAGAAGAAATCCACTTTCCCATTCAAGGCGTGTGATACCTGCAAACAATACCAAACGTCTCATATGGTATACTGCCGAAGCAACGTTGCCAGACGTCTATGTGAGAGCCTTCCTCATAATAACACACCTGCGTGCACACCCACGTACTTGCTTCAGGGAGGGGGGGTAGAGGTATGCCTCTTAAGATAGACGAGCTGCAGTCTTCCTCTGTCTGCTACCTACATATTCATATAAATATATATCTTTGTATAGATTTGCGCTCTTATATAGTTTGACTGTTCACAGTTGTTACGTATATCTCACGAGGTGGAGTACTGGCACCCACGCCTTCTTCCATCTGTACATATATGGACATAAACGTATGTGCACGAATGAGTATATACTGCACATAGGAAGCTGCGCCCCTCATGAGTGTAGATGCCTTACGTGGAGGCAGAAACAGAGAGACATCACTGTGCGACAATTCCGTGCTGCCCATGAATACGTCTGGAAATGTGGGCGTGTATGAGGCTGCATGGCAATATGCGTGCACGTACGCCCGTCTCAGCGACGAAGACATGCGTCAGTTTCTAGGTTTATTGACTGAATGACGTTGATACATGTGTGGGTCCCTTTACAACTACACGCTACGCACGTATGAGTAGATAACGCGTATGGATCTCCTAACGTATTATACATGCTGCGTGCGTGGGGGTCCCTCTACAAATACATGCTACGTACGTGTGAGTGTATACGCGTGTGAGTTCCTCTACAAATACGTGCTGCGTACGTGTGAGTGTATACGCGTATGGATCTTCTAACATATACATGCTGCGTATGTGTGAGTGTATACGCGTGTGGGTCTCTTTACATGTACATGCTACGTGCGTGTGAGTGTACCCGCGTGGGGGTCCCTTTACAGATACGTACTACGTGCATATGAGTAGAAACCGATGCATGCATAGTAATGATACTTCTCACGGCGCCTATGAAGCGTCACGGAGAGCGCGTACACGCGAGACGAGTAGGACGTCGCACGTACGTAGAGAGGTCACTGTTGCAGTAGTCGTTATACAACATACGGGAGTAGACGAAGAGAGGGTTCAATAAGGATGGCCCTTGTAGTGGTGAATGTGCTGCTGCTACACTATTACGCGTGCTGCAGCAGAGAGGAACAGAAACAAGGAAAAGCAGGCTCACGGCTTCCATACGAAAAGTGTCAGCAGGCTCGACTTCAATCCAAGCCTGCTCTTGCTGCTGCTGCTGCAGTATAACGTATGCTGCTGCTGTTGCAGTATAACGTGTGCTGCTGCTGTTGCAGTATAACTTGTGCTGCTGCTGCTGCAGTATAACGTGTGCTGGTGCTGCTGCAGTATAACGTGTGCTGTAACGTGTGCTGCTGCTGTTGCAGTATAACTTGTGCTGCTGCTGCAGTATAACGTGTGCTGCTGCTGTTGCAGTATAACGTGTGCTGCTGCCATCTTTTTCTCAGTAAGGGATCAGCTGTTCTTCGTCGTTTGCAGCCATTGAATGCTTCTCTGTACTCGAATACACAGACTGAGAGAAAGCTAATGCGCAAGAGCTTGTTATTTGTGGACTTCTGTGCATATAGGCAGAGCTGCAAGAGGCCAAGGAGATCGTACAGCAAATTGAGTCGACGTTGTTATTGCCTGCAGACTATTTCAAAAAGATGAGGGCCCTAACGCAGCAAAATCTGTCTCTCAATTCTCGCCTCTGTCTCCTGCGCGCTGAATATCAGAGACTCAAGCACGAGAAGGAAGAGCTGGTATACTGCACCACACATATTAACTCTGTGTGCCTATATGTTGTTATATTCGCAAGTGCGTACGTGCCTCTGTATATATATATATATACATGCATATCGTTAAGCATCAGTTATTTCTTTATCCGTTATCCTTTATGAACACCATCTTTGCTGTGAGAGTCTCCGGAAAACGGAAGCACAGAAGCTGATACCCCTGCCATATAATGTCATGACACACCTACACGTAGTTACATCGTTACTGTCACGCGTCGGCACGTGAGCGTGAAGAAGAGAAGGCTGTGTGCGTTTACATACGCATTTACCCACCGAGGGTGTTCTTGTGTACGGGTGAAGTAAGCCAAGCGTACGGGGGCAAGAACGGTATGATAATTACATAAACGGAAGCAAGCAGGAAAAACAAGAGTATATATATATATGGATGGGCATAGCCACCTGGAGAACTTCTTCCACGCCTGTCAGGCAACAGTGGGGTGTTGTATGCATGCGGGTTGTATCAAGGAAGAAAGTCCGGGGGCTGTAATTGTCGACGATCAGAATGCGCGACACAGACATAAATCATCACGAAGCATATGTCTATTTGCGGTCTATGTGCACGCGTACGTCGTATTGCTGACGCAATGATATCAAGGAGTCATGCGGTTTTTATATATGCGTGGTAATTGGATTCGCGAGTAACTGCTGCCCTTCGCGACTCGTTTTATGACATCTGATATGCAATCATCTACACAAAAGTGTATCTGCACTTCATACTTCTTGCAGGTATATCAGTGTATGTGTGCTATT
>NW_026698174.1:0-48175 GCF_030435755.1 Ochotona princeps
CACACAAACGAATGCTCCACATGCGGGTTTCACATGCCACCAACTCCACATTCACAGGCAACTTCAGCGCCACAGTCGTTTTCACATAGCCCTCAATGCAAAGGCTCTAGACGCAAATATTGGTGTGAGAGCTAATTCAATCAAGGAAACACTGAATGTTGGTGAAGGGCATATTGAAGAAGGATCAGCCGAGTGGTTCTTGTGGGAGAACAACTCCATTTGGCTCACTAACTTCACACACCATCAGGCTTCCAAGCAGCTCTCAAGGAAACTCAGTTTTCACACTCTATGCTTAGTGCCCCTTTGAGTGCATTATCTAGGAATGAACCTGGTAGAGCATCCCACACAAACGAATGCTCCACATGCGGGTTTCACATGCCACCAACTCCACATTCACAGGCAACTTCAGCGCCACAGCCGTTTTCAGATAGCCCTCAATGCAAAGGCTCTAGACGCAAATATTGGTGTGAGAGCTAATTCAATCAAGGAAACACTGCATGTTGGTGAAGGGCATATTGAAGAAGGATCAGCCGAGTGGTTCTTGTGGGAGAACAACTCCATTTGGCTCACTAACGTCACACACCATCAGGCTTCCAAGCAGCTCTCAAGGAAACTCAGTTTTCACACTCTATGCTTAGTGCCCTTTGTATGGCTAGGACTGAAATGAACCTGGTAGAGCATCCCACACAAACGAATGCTCCACATGCGGGTTTCACATGCCACCAACTCCACATTCACAGGCAACTTCAGCGCCACAGCCGTTTTCAGATAGCCCTCAATGCAAAGGCTCTAGACGCAAATATTGGTGTGAGAGCTAATTCAATCAAGGAAACACTGCATGTTGGTGAAGGGCATATTGAAGAAGGATCAGCCCGAGTGGTTCTTGTGGGAGAACAACTCCATTTGGCTCACTAACTTCACACACCATCAGGCTTCCAAGCAGCTCTCAAGGAAACTCAGTTTTCACACTCTATGCTTAGTGCCCTTTGAGTGCATTATCTAGGAATGAACCTGGTAGAGCATCCCACACAAACGAATGCTTCACATGCGGGTTTCACATGCCACCAACTCCACATTATACAGGCAACTTCAGCGCCACAGCCGTTTTCAGATAGCCCTCAATGCAAAGGCTCTAGACGCAAATATTGATGTGAGAGCTAATTCAATCAAGGAAACACTGCATGTTGGTGAAGGGCATATTGAAGAAGGATCAGCCGAGTGGTTCTTGTGGGAGAACAACTCCATTTGGCTCACTAACTTCACACACCATCAGGCTTCCAAGCAGCTCTCAAGGAAACTCAGTTTTCACACTCTATGCTTAGTGCTCTTTGTGTGGCTAGGACTGAAATGAAGCTTGGTCAGCATCCCACACAAACGAATGCTCCACATGCGGGTTTCACATGCCACCAACTCCACATTCACAGGCAACTTCAGCGCCACAGCCGTTTTCAGATAGCCCTCAATGCAAAGGCTCTAGACGCAAATATTGGTGTGAGAGCTAATTCAATCAAGGAAACACTGCATGTTGGTGAAGGGCATATTGAAGAAGGATCAGCCGAGTGGTTCTTGTGGGAGAACAACTCCATTTGGCTGACTAACTTCACACACCATCAGGCTTCCAAGCAGCTCTCAAGGAAACTCAGTTTTCACACTCTATGCTTAGTGCCCCTTTGAGTGCATTATCTAGGAATGAACCTGGTAGAGCATCCCACACAAACGAATGCTCCACATGCGGGTTTCACATGCCACCAACTCCACATTCACAGGCAACTTCAGCGCCACAGCCGTTTTCAGATAGCCCTCAATGCAAAGGCTCTAGACGCAAATATTGGTGTGAGAGCTAATTCAATCAAGGAAACACTGCATGTTGGTGAAGGGCATATTGAAGAAGGATCAGCCGAGTGGTTCTTGTGGGAGAACAACTCCATTTGGCTCACTAACGTCACACACCATCAGGCTTCCAAGCAGCTCTCAAGGAAACTCAGTTTTCACACTCTATGCTTAGTGCCCTTTGTATGGCTAGGACTGAAATGAACCTGGTAGAGCATCCCACACAAACGAATGCTCCACATGCGGGTTTCACATGCCACCAACTCCACATTCACAGGCAACTTCAGCGCCACAGCCGTTTTCAGATAGCCCTCAATGCAAAGGCTCTAGACGCAAATATTGGTGTGAGAGCTAATTCAATCAAGGAAACACTGCATGTTGGTGAAGGGCATATTGAAGAAGGATCAGCCGAGTGGTTCTTGTGGGAGAACAACTCCATTTGGCTCACTAACTTCACACACCATCAGGCTTCCAAGCAGCTCTCAAGGAAACTCAGTTTTCACACTCTATGCTTAGTGCCCTTTGAGTGCATTATCTAGGAATGAACCTGGTAGAGCATCCCACACAAACGAATGCTCCACATGCGGGTTTCACATGCCACCAACTCCACATTCACAGGCAACTTCAGCGCCACAGCCGTTTTCAGATAGCCCTCAATGCAAAGGCTCTAGACGCAAATATTGGTGTGAGAGCTAATTCAATCAAGGAAACACTGCATGTTGGTGAAGGGCATATTGAAGAAGGATCAGCTGAGTGGTTCTTGTGGGAGAACAACTCCATTTGGCTGACTAACTTCACACACCATCAGGCTTCCAAGCAGCTCTCAAGGAAACTCAGTTTTCACACTCTATGCTTAGTGCTCTTTGTGTGGCTAGGACTGAAATGAAGCTTGGTCAGCATCCCACACAAACGAATGCTCCACATGCGGGTTTCACATGCCACCAACTCCACATTCACAGGCAACTTCAGCGCCACAGCCGTTTTCAGATAGCCCTCAATGCAAAGGCTCTAGACGCAAATATTGGTGTGAGAGCTAATTCAATCAAGGAAACACTGCATGTGGGTGAAGGGCATATTGAAGAAGGATCAGCCGAGTGGTTCTTGTGGGAGAACAACTCCATTTGGCTCACTAACTTCACACACCATCAGGCTTCCAAGCAGCTCTCAAGGAAACTCAGTTTTCACACTCTATGCTTAGTGCCCTTTGAGTGCATTATCTAGGAATGAACCTGGTAGAGCATCCCACACAAACGAATGCTCCACATGCGGGTTTCACATGCCACCAACTCCACATTCACAGGCAACTTCAGCGCCACAGCCGTTTTCAGATAGCCCTCAATGCAAAGGCTCTAGACGCAAATATTGGTGTGAGAGCTAATTCAATCAAGGAAACACTGCATGTTGGTGAAGGGCATATTGAAGAAGGATCAGCCGAGTGGTTCTTGTGGGAGAACAACTCCATTTGGCTCACTAACGTCACACACCATCAGGCTTCCAAGCAGCTCTCAAGGAAACTCAGTTTCCACACTCTATGCTCAGTGCCCTTTGAGTGCATTATCTAGGAATGAACCTGGTAGAGCATCCCACACAAACGAATGCTTCACATGCGGGTTTCACATGCCACCAACTCCACATTCACAGGCAACTTCAGCGCCACAGCCGTTTTCAGATAGCCCTCAATGCAAAGGCTCTAGACACAAATATTGGTGTGAGAGCTAATTCAATCAAGGAAACACTGCATGTTGGTGAAGGGCATATTGAAGAAGGATCAGCCGAGTGGTTCTTGTGGGAGAACAACTCCATTTGGCTCACTAACTTCACACACCATCAGGCTTCCAAGCAGCTCTCAAGGAAACTCAGTTTTCACACTCTATGCTTAGTGCCCTTTGAGTGCATTATCTAGGAATGAACCTGGTAGAGCATCCCACACAAACGAATGCTCCACATGCGGGTTTCACATGCCACCAACTCCACATTCACAGGCAACTTCAGCGCCACAGCCGTTTTCAGATAGCCCTCAATGCAAAGGCTCTAGACGCAAATATTGGTGTGAGAGCTAATTCAATCAAGGAAACACTGCATGTTGGTGAAGGGCATATTGAAGAAGGATCAGCCGAGTGGTTCTTGTGGGAGAACAACTCCATTTGGCTCACTAACTTCACACACCATCAGGCTTCCAAGCAGCTCTCAAGGAAACTCAGTTTTCACACTCTATGCTTAGTGCCCTTTGTATGGCTAGGACTGAAATGAACCTGGTAGAGCATCCCACACAAACGAATGCTCCACATGCGGGTTTCACATGCCACCAACTCCACATTCACAGGCAACTTCAGCGCCACAGCCGTTTTCAGATAGCCCTCAATGCAAAGGCTCTAGACGCAAATATTGGTGTGAGAGCTAATTCAATCAAGGAAACACTGCATGTTGGTGAAGGGCATATTGAAGAAGGATCAGCCGAGTGGTTCTTGTGGGAGAACAACTCCATTTGGCTCACTAACTTCACACATCATCAGGCTTCCAAGCAGCTCTCAAGGAAACTCAGTTTTCACACTCTATGCTTAGTGCTCTTTGTGTGGCTAGGACTGAAATGAAGCTTGGTCAGCATCCCACACAAACGAATGCTCCACATGCGGGTTTCACATGCCACCAACTCCACATTCACAGGCAACTTCAGCGCCACAGTCGTTTTCAGATAGCCCTCAATGCAAAGGCTCTAGACGCAAATATTGGTGTGAGAGCTAATTCAATCAAGGAAACACTGAATGTTGGTGAAGGGCATATTGAAGAAGGATCAGCCGAGTGGTTCTTGTGGGAGAACAACTCCATTTGGCTCACTAACTTCACACACCATCAGGCTTCCAAGCAGCTCTCAAGGAAACTCAGTTTTCACACTCTATGCTTAGTGCCCTTTGAGTGCATTATCTAGGAATGAACCTGGTAGAGCATCCCACACAAACGAATGCTCCACATGCGGGTTTCACATGCCACCAACTCCACATTCACAGGCAACTTCAGCGCCACAGCCGTTTTCAGATAGCCCTCAATGCAAAGGCTCTAGACGCAAATATTGGTGTGAGAGCTAATTCAATCAAGGAAACACTGCATGTTGGTGAAGGGCATATTGAAGAAGGATCAGCCGAGTGGTTCTTGTGGGAGAACAACTCCATTTGGCTGACTAACTTCACACACCATCAGGCTTCCAAGCAGCTCTCAAGGAAACTCAGTTTCCACACTCTATGCTTAGTGCCCTTTGTTGGCCTAGGACTGAAATGAAGCTTGGTCAGCATCCCACACAAACGAATGCTCCACATGCGGGTTTCACATGCCACCAACTCCAGATTCACAGGCAACTTCAGCGCCACAGCCGTTTTCAGATAGCCCTCAATGCAAAGGCTCTAGACGCAAATATTGGTGTGAGAGCTAATTCAATCAAGGAAACACTGCATGTTGGTGAAGGGCATATTGAAGAAGGATCAGCCGAGTGGTTCTTGTGGGAGAACAACTCCATTTGGCTCACTAACTTCACACACCATCAAGCTTCCAAGCAGCTCTCAAGGAAACTCAGTTTTTACACTCTATGCTTAGTGCCCTTTGTGTGGCTAGGACTGAAATGAAGCTTGGTCAGCATCCCACACAAACGAATGCTCCACATGCGGGTTTCACATGCCACCAACTCCACATTCACAGGCAACTTCAGCGCCACAGCCGTTTTCAGATAGCCCTCAATGCAAAGGCTCTAGACGCAAATATTGGTGTGAGAGCTAATTCAATCAAGGAAACACTGCATGTTGGTGAAGGGCATATTGAAGAAGGATCAGCCGAGTGGTTCTTGTGGGAGAACAACTCCACTTGGCTGACTAACTTCACACATCATCAGGCTTCCAAGCAGCTCTCAAGGAAACTCAGTTTTCACACTCTATGCTTAGTGCTCTTTGTGTGGCTAGGACTGAAATGAAGCTTGGTCAGCATCCCACACAAACGAATGCTCCACATGCGGGTTTCACATGCCACCAACTCCACATTCACAGGCAACTTCAGCGCCACAGCCGTTTTCAGATAGCCCTCAATGCAAAGGCTCTAGACGCAAATATTGGTGTGAGAGCTAATTCAATCAAGGAAACACTGCATGTTGGTGAAGGGCATATTGAAGAAGGATCAGCCGAGTGGTTCTTGTGGGAGAACAACTCCATTTGGCTCACTAACTTCACACACCATCAGGCTTCCAAGCAGCTCTCAAGGAAACTCAGTTTTCACACTCTATGCTTAGTGCCCTTTGAGTGCATTATCTAGGAATGAACCTGGTAGAGCATCCCCACACAAACGAATGCTCCACATGCGGGTTTCACATGCCACCAACTCCACATTCACAGGCAACTTCAGCGCCACAGCCGTTTTCAGATAGCCCTCAATGCAAAGGCTCTAGACGCAAATATTGGTGTGAGAGCTAATTCAATCAAGGAAACACTGCATGTTGGTGAAGGGCATATTGAAGAAGGATCAGCCGAGTGGTTCTTGTGGGAGAACAACTCCACTTGGCTGACTAACTTCACACATCATCAGGCTTCCAAGCAGCTCTCAAGGAAACTCAGTTTTCACACTCTATGCTTAGTGCTCTTTGTGTGGCTAGGACTGAAATGAAGCTTGGTCAGCATCCCACACAAACGAATGCTCCACATGCGGGTTTCACATGCCACCAACTCCACATTCACAGGCAACTTCAGCGCCACAGCCGTTTTCAGATAGCCCTCAATGCAAAGGCTCTAGACGCAAATATTGGTGTGAGAGCTAATTCAATCAAGGAAACACTGCATGTTGGTGAAGGGCATATTGAAGAAGGATCAGCCGAGTGGTTCTTGTGGGAGAACAACTCCATTTGGCTCACTAACTTCACACACCATCAGGCTTCCAAGCAGCTCTCAAGGAAAACTCAGTTTTCACACTCTATGCTTAGTGCCCTTTGAGTGCATTATCTAGGAATGAACCTGGTAGAGCATCCCACACAAACGAATGCTCCACATGCGGGTTTCACATGCCACCAACTCCACATTCACAGGCAACTTCAGCGCCAACAGCCCGTTTTCAGATAGCCCTCAATGCAAAGGCTCTAGACGCAAATATTGGTGTGAGAGCTAATTCAATCAAGGAAACACTGCATGTTGGTGAAGGGCATATTGAAGAAGGATCAGCCGAGTGGTTCTTGTGGGAGAACAACTCCATTTGGCTCACTAACTTCACACACCATCAGGCTTCCAAGCAGCTCTCAAGGAAACTCAGTTTTTCACACTCTATGCTTAGTGCCCTTTGTATGGCTAGGACTGAAATGAACCTGGTAGAGCATCCCACACAAACGAATGCTCCACATGCGGGTTTCACATGCCACCAACTCCACATTCACAGGCAACTTCAGCGCCACAGCCGTTTTCAGATAGCCCTCAATGCAAAGGCTCTAGACGCAAATATTGGTGTGAGAGCTAATTCAATCAAGGAAACACTGCATGTTGGTGAAGGGCATATTGAAGAAGGATCAGCCGAGTGGTTCTTGTGGGAGAACAACTCCATTTGGCTCACTAACTTCACACACCATCAGGCTTCCAAGCAGCTCTCAAGGGAAACTCAGTTTTCACACTCTATGCTTAGTGCCCTTTGAGTGCATTATCTAGGAATGAACCTGGTAGAGCATCCCACACAAACGAATGCTCCACATGCGGGTTCACATGCCACCAACTCCCACATTCACAGGCAACTTCAGCGCCACAGCCGTTTTCAGATAGCCCTCAATGCAAAGGCTCTAGACGCAAATATTGGTGTGAGGAGCTAATTCAATCAAGGAAACACTGCATGTTGGTGAAGGGCATATTGAAGAAGGATCAGCCGAGTGGTTCTTGTGGGAGAACAACTCCATTTGGCTCACTAAACTTCACACACCATCAGGCTTCCAAGCAGCTCTCAAGGAAACTCAGTTTTCACACTCTATGCTTAGTGCCCTTTGTATGGCTAGGACTGAAATGAACCTGGTAGAGCATCCCACACAAACGAATGCTCCACATGCGGGTTTCACATGCCACCAACTCCACATTCACAGGCAACTTCAGCGCCACAGCCGTTTTCAGATAGCCCTCAATGCAAAGGCTCTAGACGCAAATATTGGTGTGAGAGCTAATTCAATCAAGGAAACACTGCATGTTGGTGAAGGGCATATTGAAGAAGGATCAGCCGAGTGGTTCTTGTGGGAGAACAACTCCATTTGGCTGACTAACTTCACACATCATCAGGCTTCCAAGCAGCTCTCAAGGAAACTCAGTTTTCACACTCTATGCTTAGTGCTCTTTGTGTGGCTAGGACTGAAATGAAGCTTGGTCAGCATCCCACACAAACGAATGCTCCACATGCGGGTTTCACATGCCACCAACTCCACATTCACAGGCAACTTCAGCGCCACAGTCGTTTTCAGATAGCCCTCAATGCAAAGGCTCTAGACGCAAATATTGGTGTGAGAGCTAATTCAATCAAGGAAACACTGCATGTTGGTGAAGGGCATATTGAAGAAGGATCAGCCGAGTGGTTCCTGTGGGAGAACAACTCCATTTGGCTCACTAACTTCACACACCATCAGGCTTCCAAGCAGCTCTCAAGGAAACTCAGTTTTCACACTCTATGCTTAGTGCCCTTTGAGTGCATTATCTAGGAATGAACTGGTAGAGCATCCCACACAAACGAATGCTCCACATGCGGGTTTCACATGCCACCAACTCCACATTCACAGGCAACTTCAGCGCCACAGCCGTTTTCAGATAGCCCTCAATGCAAAGGCTCTAGACGCAAATATTGGTGTGAGAGCTAATTCAATCAAGGAAACACTGCATGTTGGTGAAGGGCATATTGAAGAAGGATCAGCCGAGTGGTTCTTGTGGGAGAACAACTCCATTTGGCTCACTAACGTCACACACCATCAGGCTTCCAAGCAGCTCTCAAGGAAACTCAGTTTTCACACTCTATGCTTAGTGCCCTTTGTATGGCTAGGACTGAATGAACCTGGTAGAGCATCCCACACAAACGAATGCTCCACATGCGGGTTTCACATGCCACCAACTCCACATTCACAGGCAACTTCAGCGCCACAGCCGTTTTCAGATAGCCCTCAATGCAAAGGCTCCAGACGCAAATATTGGTGTGAGAGCTAATTCAATCAAGGAAACACTGCATGTTGGTGAAGGGCATATTGAAGAAGGATCAGCCGAGTGGTTCTTGTGGGAGAACAACTCCATTTGGCTCACTAACTTCACACACCATCAGGCTTCCAAGCAGCTCTCAAGGAAACTCAGTTTTCACACTCTATGCTTAGTGCCCTTTGAGTGCATTATCTAGGAATGAACCTGGTAGAGCATCCCACACAAACGAATGCTTCACATGCGGGTTTCACATGCCACCAACTCCACATTCACAGGCAACTTCAGCGCCACAGCCGTTTTCAGATAGCCCTCAATGCAAAGGCTCTAGACGCAAATATTGGTGTGAGAGCTAATTCAATCAAGGAAACACTGCATGTTGGTGAAGGGCATATTGAAGAAGGATCAGCCGAGTGGTTCTTGTGGGAGAACAACTCCATTTGGCTCACTAACTTCACACACCATCAGGCTTCCAAGCAGCTCTCAAGGAAACTCAGTTTTCACACTCTATGCTTAGTGCTCTTTGTGTGGCTAGGACTGAAATGAAGCTTGGTCAGCATCCCACACAAACGAATGCTCCACATGCGGGTTTCACATGCCACCAACTCCACATTCACAGGCAACTTCAGCGCCACAGCCGTTTTCAGATAGCCCTCAATGCAAAGGCTCTAGACGCAAATATTGGTGTGAGAGCTAATTCAATCAAGGAAACACTGCATGTTGGTGAAGGGCATATTGAAGAAGGATCAGCCGAGTGGTTCTTGTGGGAGAACAACTCCATTTGGCTGACTAACTTCACACATCATCAGGCTTCCAAGCAGCTCTCAAGGAAACTCAGTTTTCACACTCTATGCTTAGTGCTCTTTGTGTGGCTAGGACTGAAATGAAGCTTGGTCAGCATCCCCACACAAACGAATGCTCCACATGCGGGTTTCACATGCCACCAACTCCACATTCACAGGCAACTTCAGCGCCACAGTCGTTTTTCACATAGCCCTCAATGCAAAGGCTCTAGACGCAAATATTGGTGTGAGAGCTAATTCAATCAAGGAAACACTGCATGTTGGTGAAGGGCATATTGAAGAAGGATCAGCCGAGTGGTTCTTGTGGGAGAACAACTCCATTTGGCTCACTAACTTCACACACCATCAGGCTTCCAAGCAGCTCTCAAGGAAACTCAGTTTTCACACTCTATGCTTAGTGCCCTTTGAGTGCATTATCTAGGAATGAACCTGGTAGAGCATCCCACACAAACGAATGCTCCACATGCGGGTTTCACATGCCACCCAACTCCACATTCACAGGCAACTTCAGCGCCACAGCCGTTTTCAGATAGCCCTCAATGCAAAGGCTCTAGACGCAAATATTGGTGTGAGAGCTAATTCAATCAAGGAAACACTGCATGTTGGTGAAGGGCATATTGAAGAAGGATCAGCCGAGTGGTTCTTGTGGGGAGAACAACTCCATTTGGCTCACTAACTTCACACAACCATCAAGCTTCCAAGCAGCTCTCAAGGAAACTCAGTTTTTACACTCTATGCTTAGTGCCCATTTGTGTGGCTAGGACTGAAATGAAGCTTGGTCAGCATCCCACACAAACGAATGCTCCACATGCGGGTTTCACATGCCCACCAACTCCACATTCACAGGCAACTTCAGCGCCACAGCCGTTTTCAGATAGCCCTCAATGCAAAGGCTCTAGACGCAAATATTGGTGTGAGAGCTAATTCAATCAAGGAAACACTGCATGTTGGTGAAGGGCATATTGAAGAAGGATCAGCCGAGTGGTTCTTGTGGGAGAACAACTCCACTTGGCTGACTAACTTCACACATCATCAGGCTTCCAAGCAGCTCTCAAGGAACTCAGTTTTCACACTCTATGCTTAGTGCTCTTTGTGTGGCTAGGACTGAAATGAAGCTTGGTCAGCATCCCACACAAACGAATGCTCCACATGCGGGTTTCACATGCCACCAACTCCACATTCACAGGCAACTTCAGCGCCACAGCCGTTTTCAGATAGCCCTCAATGCAAAGGCTCTAGACGCAAATATTGGTGTGAGAGCTAATTCAATCAAGGAAACACTGCATGTTGGTGAAGGGCATATTGAAGAAGGATCAGCCGAGTGGTTCTTGTGGGAGAACAACTCCATTTGGCTCACTAACTTCACACACCATCAGGCTTCCAAGCAGCTCTCAAGGAAACTCAGTTTTCACACTCTATGCTTAGTGCCCTTTGTATGGCTAGGACTGAAATGAACCTGGTAGAGCATCCCACACAAACGAATGCTCCACATGCGGGTTTCACATGCCACCAACTCCACATTCACAGGCAACTTCAGCGCCACAGCCGTTTTCAGATAGCCCTCAATGCAAAGGCTCTAGACGCAAATATTGGTGTGAGAGCTAATTCAATCAAGGAAACACTGCATGTTGGTGAAGGGCATATTGAAGAAGGATCAGCCGAGTGGTTCTTGTGGGAGAACAACTCCATTTGGCTCACTAACTTCACACATCATCAGGCTTCCAAGCAGCTCTCAAGGAAACTCAGTTTTCACACTCTATGCTTAAGTGCTCTTTGTGTGGCTAGGACTGAAATGAAGCTTGGTCAGCATCCCACACAAACGAATGCTCCACATGCGGGTTTCACATGCCACCAACTCCACATTCACAGGCAACTTCAGCGCCACAGTCGTTTTCAGATAGCCCTCAATGCAAAGGCTCTAGACGCAAATATTGGTGTGAGAGCTAATTCAATCAAGGAAACACTGCATGTTGGTGAAGGGCATATTGAAGAAGGATCAGCCGAGTGGTTCCTGTGGGAGAACAACTCCATTTGGCTCACTAACTTCACACACCATCAGGCTTCCAAGCAGCTCTCAAGGAAACTCAGTTTTCACACTCTATGCTTAGTGCCCCTTTGAGTGCATTATCTAGGAATGAACCTGGTAGAGCATCCCACACAAACGAATGCTCCACATGCGGGTTTCACATGCCACCAACTCCACATTCACAGGCAACTTCAGCGCCACAGTCGTTTTCAGATAGCCCTCAATGCAAAGGCTCTAGACGCAAATATTGGTGTGAGAGCTAATTCAATCAAGGAAACACTGCATGTTGGTGAAGGGCATATTGAAGAAGGATCAGCCGAGTGGTTCTTGTGGGAGAACAACTCCATTTGGCTCACTAACGTCACACACCATCAGGCCTTCCAAGCAGCTCTCAAGGAAACTCAGTTTTCACACTCTATGCTTAGTGCCCTTTGTATGGCTAGGACTGAAATGAACCTGGTAGAGCATCCCACACAAACGAATGCTCCACATGCGGGTTTCACATGCCACCAAACTCCACATTCACAGGCAACTTCAGCGCCACAGCCGTTTTCAGATAGCCCTCAATGCAAAGGCTCCAGACGCAAATATTGGTGTGAGAGCTAATTCAATCAAGGAAACACTGCATGTTGGTGAAGGGCATATTGAAGAAGGATCAGCCGAGTGGTTCTTGTGGGAGAACAACTCCATTTGGCTCACTTACTTCACACACCATCAGGCTTCCAAGCAGCTCTCAAGGAAACTCAGTTTTCACACTCTATGCTTAGTGCCCTTTGAGTGCATTATCTAGGAATGAACCTGGTAGAGCATCCCACACAAACGAATGCTTCACATGCGGGTTTCACATGCCACCAACTCCACATTCACAGGCAACTTCAGCGCAACAGCCGTTTTCAGATAGCCCTCAATGCAAAGGCTCTAGACGCAAATATTGGTGTGAGAGCTAATTCAATCAAGGAAACACTGCATGTTGGTGAAGGGCATATTGAAGAAGGATCAGCCGAGTGGTTCTTGTGGGAGAACAACTCCATTTGGCTCACTAACTTCACACACCATCAGGCTTCCAAGCAGCTCTCAAGGAAACTCAGTTTTCACACTCTATGCTTAGTGCTCTTTGTGTGGCTAGGACTGAAATGAAGCTTGGTCAGCATCCCACACAAACGAATGCTCCACATGCGGGTTTCACATGCCACCAACTCCACATTCACAGGCAACTTCAGCGCCACAGCCGTTTTCAGATAGCCCTCAATGCAAAGGCTCTAGACGCAAATATTGGTGTGAGAGCTAATTCAATCAAGGAAACACTGCATGTTGGTGAAGGGCATATTGAAGAAGGATCAGCCGAGTGGTTCTTGTGGGAGAACAACTCCATTTGGCTGACTAACTTCACACATCATCAGGCTTCCAAGCAGCTCTCAAGGAAACTCAGTTTTCACACTCTATGCTTAGTGCTCTTTGTGTGGCTAGGACTGAAATGAAGCTTGGTCAGCATCCCCACACAAACGAATGCTCCACATGCGGGTTTCACATGCCACCAACTCCACATTCACAGGCAACTTCAGCGCCACAGTCGTTTTCACATAGCCCTCAATGCAAAGGCTCTAGACGCAAATATTGGTGTGAGAGCTAATTCAATCAAGGAAACACTGCATGTTGGTGAAGGGCATATTGAAGAAGGATCAGCCGAGTGGTTCTTGTGGGAGAACAACTCCATTTGGCTCACTAACTTCACACACCATCAGGCTTCCAAGCAGCTCTCAAGGAAACTCAGTTTTCACACTCTATGCTTAGTGCCCTTTGAGTGCATTATCTAGGAATGAACCTGGTAGAGCATCCCACACAAACGAATGCTCCACATGCGGGTTTCACATGCCACCAACTCCACATTCACAGGCAACTTCAGCGCCACAGCCGTTTTCAGATAGCCCTCAATGCAAAGGCTCTAGACGCAAATATTGGTGTGAGAGCTAATTCAATCAAGGAAACACTGCATGTTGGTGAAGGGCATATTGAAGAAGGATCAGCCGAGTGGTTCTTGTGGGAGAACAACTCCATTTGGCTCACTAACTTCACACACCATCAGGCTTCCAAGCAGCTCTCAAGGAAACTCAGTTTCCACACTCTATGCTTAGTGCCCTTTGTGGGCCTAGGACTGAAATGAAGCTTGGTCAGCATCCCACACAAACGAATGCTCCACATGCGGGTTTCACATGCCACCAACTCCAGATTCACAGGCAACTTCAGCGCCACAGCCGTTTTCAGATAGCCCTCAATGCAAGGCTCTAGACGCAAATATTGGTGTGAGAGCTAATTCAATCAAGGAAACACTGCATGTTGGTGAAGGCATATTGAAGAAGGATCAGCCGAGTGGTTCTTGTGGGAGAACAACTCCATTTGGCTCACTAACTTCACACACCATCAAGCTTCCAAGCAGCTCTCAAGGAAACTCAGTTTTTACACTCTATGCTTAGTGGCCCCTTTGTGTGGCTAGGACTGAAATGAAGCTTGGTCAGCATCCCACACAAACGAATGCTCCACATGCGGGTTTCACATGCCACCAACTCCACATTCACAGGCAACTTCAGCGCCACAGCCGTTTTCAGATAGCCCTCAATGCAAAGGCTCTAGACGCAAATATTGGTGTGAGAGCTAATTCAATCAAGGAAACCACTGCATGTTGGTGAAGGGCATATTGAAGAAGGATCAGCCGAGTGGTTCTTGTGGGAGAACAACTCCACTTGGCTGACTAACTTCACACATCATCAGGCTTCCAAGCAGCTCTCAAGGAAACTCAGTTTTCACACTCTATGCTTAGTGCTCTTTGTGTGGCTAGGACTGAAATGAAGCTTGGTCAGCATCCCACACAAACGAATGCTCCACATGCGGGTTTCACATGCCACCAACTCCACATTCACAGGCAACTTCAGCGCCACAGCCGTTTTCAGATAGCCCTCAATGCAAAGGCTCTAGACGCAAATATTGGTGTGAGAGCTAATTCAATCAAGGAAACACTGCATGTTGGTGAAGGGCATATTGAAGAAGGATCAGCCGAGTGGTTCTTGTGGGAGAACAACTCCATTTGGCTCACTAACTTCACACACCATCAGGCTTCCAAGCAGCTCTCAAAGGAAACTCAGTATTCACACTCTATGCTTAGTGCCCTTTGTATGGCTAGGACTGAAATGAACCTGGTAGAGCATCCCACACAAACGAATGCTCCACATGCGGGTTTCACATGCCACCAACTCCACATTCACAGGCAACTTCAGCGCCACAGCCGTTTTCAGATAGCCCTCAATGCAAAGACTCTAGACACAAATATTGGTGTGAGAGCTAATTCAATCAAGGAAACACTGCATGTTGGTGAAGGGCATATTGAAGAAGGATCAGCCGAGTGGTTCTTGTGTGGAGAACAACTCCATTTGGCTGACTAACTTCACACATCATCAGGCTTCCAAGCAGCTCTCAAGGAAACTCAGTTTTCACACTCTATGCTTAGTGCTCTTTGTGTGGCTAGGACTGAAATGAAGCTTGGTCAGCATCAAACACAAACGAATGCTCCACATGCGGGTTTCACATGCCACCAACTCCACATTCACAGGCAACTTCAGCGCCACAGTCGTTTTCACATAGCCCTCAATGCAAAGGCTCTAGACGCAAATATTGGTGTGAGAGCTAATTCAATCAAGGAAACACTGAATGTTGGTGAAGGGCATATTGAAGAAGGATCAGCCGAGTGGTTCTTGTGGGAGAACAACTCCATTTGGCTCACTAACTTCACACACCATCAGGCTTCCAAGCAGCTCTCAAGGAAACTCAGTTTTCACACTCTATGCTTAGTGCCCTTTGAGTGCATTATCTAGGAATGAACCTGGTAGAGCATCCCACACAAACGAATGCTCCACATGCGGGTTTCACATGCCACCAACTCCACATTCACAGGCAACTTCAGCGCCACAGCCGTTTTCAGATAGCCCTCAATGCAAAGGCTCTAGACGCAAATATTGGTGTGAGAGCTAATTCAATCAGGAAACACTGCATGTTGGTGAAGGGCATATTGAAGAAGGATCAGCCGAGTGGTTCTTGTGGGAGAACAACTCCATTTGGCTGACTAACTTCACACACCATCAGGCTTCCAAGCAGCTCTCAAGGAAACTCAGTTTCCACACTCTATGCTTAGTGCCCTTTGTGGGCCTAGGACTGAAATGAAGCTTGGTCAGCATCCCACACAAACGAATGCTCCACATGCGGGTTTCACATGCCACCAACTCCAGATTCACAGGCAACTTCAGCGCCACAGCCGTTTTCAGATAGCCCTCAATGCAAAGGCTCTAGACGCAAATATTGGTGTGAGAGCTAATTCAATCAAGGAAACACTGCATGTTGGTGAAGGGCATATTGAAGAAGGATCAGCCGAGTGGTTCTTGTGGGAGAACAACTCCATTTGGCTCACTAACTTCACACACCATCAAGCTTCCAAGCAGCTCTCAAGGAAACTCAGTTTTTACACTCTATGCTTAGTGCCCTTTGTGTGGCTAGGACTGAAATGAAGCTTGGTCAGCATCCCACACAAACGAATGCTCCACATGCGGGTTTCACATGCCACCAACTCCACATTCACAGGCAACTTCAGCGCCACAGCCGTTTTCAGATAGCCCTCAATGCAAAGGCTCTAGACGCAAATATTGGTGTGAGAGCTAATTCAATCAAGGAAACACTGCATGTTGGTGAAGGGCATATTGAAGAAGGATCAGCCGAGTGGTTCTTGTGGGAGAACAACTCCACTTGGCTGACTAACTTCACACATCATCAGGCTTCCAAGCAGCTCTCAAGGAAACTCAGTTTTCACACTCTATGCTTAGTGCTCTTTGTGTGGGCTAGGACTGAAATGAAGCTTGGTCAGCATCCCACACACAACGAATGCTCCACATGCGGGTTTCACATGCCACCAACTCCACATTCACAGGCAACTTCAGCGCCACAGCCGTTTTCAGATAGCCCTCAATGCAAAGGCTCTAGACGCAAATATTGGTGTGAGAGCTAATTCAATCAAGGAAACACTGCATGTTGGTGAAGGGCATATTGAAGAAGGATCAGCCGAGTGGTTCTTGTGGGAGAACAACTCCATTTGGCTCACTAACTTCACACACCATCAGGCTTCCAAGCAGCTCTCAAGGAAACTCAGTTTTCACACTCTATGCTTAGTGCCCTTTGAGTGCATTATCTAGGAATGAACCTGGTAGAGCATCCCACACAAACGAATGCTCCACATGCGGGTTTCTCATGCCACCAACTCCACATTCACAGGCAACTTCAGCGCCACAGCCGTTTTCAGATAGCCCTCAATGCAAAGGCTCTAGACGCAAATATTGGTGTGAGAGCTAATTCAATCAAGGAAACACTGCATGTTGGTGAAGGGCATATTGAAGAAGGATCAGCCGAGTGGTTCTTGTGGGAGAACAACTCCACTTGGCTGACTAACTTCACACATCATCAGGCTTCCAAGCAGCTCTCAAGGAAACTCAGTTTTCACACTCTATGCTTAGTGCTCTTTGTGTGGCTAGGACTGAAATGAAGCTTGGTCAGCATCCCACACAAACGAATGCTCCACATGCGGGTTTCACATGCCACCAACTCCACATTCACAGGCAACTTCAGCGCCACAGCCGTTTTCAGATAGCCCTCAATGCAAAGGCTCTAGACGCAAATATTGGTGTGAGAGCTAATTCAATCAAGGAAACACTGCATGTTGGTGAAGGGCATATTGAAGAAGGATCAGCCGAGTGGTTCTTGTGGGAGAACAACTCCATTTGGCTCACTAACTTCACACACCATCAGGCTTCCAAGCAGCTCTCAAGGAAACTCAGTTTTCACACTCTATGCTTAGTGCCCTTTGAGTGCATTATCTAGGAATGAACCTGGTAGAGCATCCCACACAACGAATGCTCCACATGCGGGTTTCACATGCCACCAACTCCACATTCACAGGCAACTTCAGCGCCACAGCCGTTTTCCAGATAGCCCTCAATGCAAAGGCTCTAGACGCAAATATTGGTGTGAGAGCTAATTCAATCAAGGAAACACTGCATGTTGGTGAAGGGCATATTGAAGAAGGATCAGCCGAGTGGTTCTTGTGGGGAGAACAACTCCATTTGGCTCACTAACTTCACACACCATCAGGCTTCCAAGCAGCTCTCAAGGAAACTCAGTTTTCCACACTCTATGCTTAGTGCCCTTTGTGTGCCTAGGACTGAAATGAAGCTTGGTCAGCATCCCACACTAAACGAATGCTCCACATGCGGGTTTCACATGCCACCAACTCCAGATTCACAGGCAACTTCAGCGCCACAGCCGTTTTCAGATAGCCCTCAATGCAAAGGCTCTAGACGCAAATATTGGTGTGAGACCTAATTCAATCAAGGAAACACTGCATGTTGGTGAAGGGCATATTGAAGAAGGATCAGCCGAGTGGTTCTTGTGGGAGAACAACTCCATTTGGCTGACTAACTTCACACACCATCAGGCTTCCAAGCAGCTCTCAAGGAAACTCAGTTTTCACACTCTATGCTTAGTGCCCTTTGAGTGCATTATCTAGGAATGAACCTGGTAGAGCATCCCACACAAACGAATGCTCCACATGCGGGTTTCACATGCCACCAACTCCACATTCACAGGCAACTTCAGCGCCACAGCCGTTTTCAGATAGCCCTCAATGCAAAGGCTCTAGACGCAAATATTGGTGTGAGAGCTAATTCAATCAAGGAAACACTGCATGTTGGTGAAGGGCATATTGAAGAAGGATCAGCCGAGTGGTTCTTGTGGGAGAACAACTCCATTTGGCTCACTAACTTCACACACCATCAGGCTTCCAAGCAGCTCTCAAGGAAACTCAGTTTTCACACTCTATGCTTAGTGCCCTTTGTATGGCTAGGACTGAAATGAACCTGGTAGAGCATCCCACACAAACGAATGCTCCACATGCGGTTTTCACATGCCACCAACTCCACATTCACAGGCAACTTCAGCGCCACAGCCGTTTTCAGATAGCCCTCAATGCAAAGGCTCTAGACGCAAATATTGGTGTGAGAGCTAATTCAATCAAGGAAACACTGCATGTTGGTGAAGGGCATATTGAAGAAGGATCAGCCGAGTGGTTCTTGTGGGAGAACAACTCCATTTGGCTGACTAACTTCACACATCATCAGGCTTCCAAGCAGCTCTCAAGGAAACTCAGTTTTCACACTCTATGCTTAGTGCTCTTTGTGTGGCTAGGACTGAAATGAAGCTTGGTCAGCATCCCACACAAACGAATGCTCCACATGCGGGTTTCACATGCCACCAACTCCACATTCACAGGCAACTTCAGCGCCACAGCCGTTTTCAGATAGCCCTCAATGCAAAGGCTCTAGACGCAAATATTGGTGTGAGAGCTAATTCAATCAAGGAAACACTGCATGTTGGTGAAGGGCATATTGAAGAAGGATCAGCCGAGTGGTTCTTGTGGGAGAACAACTCCACTTGGCTGACTAACTTCACACATCATCAGGCTTCCAAGCAGCTCTCAAGGAAACTCAGTTTTCACACTCTATGCTTAGTGCTCTTTGTGTGGCTAGGACTGAAATGAAGCTTGGTCAGCATCCCACACAAACGAATGCTCCACATGCGGGTTTCACATGCCACCAACTCCACATTCACAGGCAACTTCAGCGCCACAGCCGTTTTCAGATAGCCCTCAATGCAAAGGCTCTAGACGCAAATATTGGTGTGAGAGCTAATTCAATCAAGGAAACACTGCATGTTGGTGAAGGGCATATTGAAGAAGGATCAGCCGAGTGGTTCTTGTGGGAGAACAACTCCATTTGGCTCACTAACTTCACACACCATCAGGCTTCCAAGCAGCTCTCAAGGAAACTCAGTTTTCACACTCTATGCTTAGTGCCCTTTGAGTGCATTATCTAGGAATGAACCTGGTAGAGCATCCCACACAAACGAATGCTCCACATGCGGGTTTCACATGCCACCAACTCCACATTCACAGGCAACTTCAGCGCCACAGCCGTTTCAGATAGCCCTCAATGCAAAGGCTCTAGACGCAAATATTGGTGTGAGAGCTAATTCAATCAAGGAAACACTGCATGTTGGTGAAGGGCATATTGAAGAAGGGATCAGCCGAGTGGTTCTTGTGGGAGAACAACTCCATTTGGCTCACTAACTTCACACACCATCAGGCTTCCAAGCAGCTCTCAAGGAAACTCAGTTTTCACACTCTATGCTTAGTGCCCCTTTGTGTGCCTAGGACTGAAAATGAAGCTTGGTCAGCATCCCACACAAACGAATGCTCCACATGCGGGTTTCACATGCCACCAACTCCAGATTCACAGGCAACTTCAGCGCCACAGCCGTTTTCAGATAGCCCTCAATGCAAAGGCTCTAGACGCAAATATTGGTGTGAGACCTAATTCAATCAAGGAAACACTGCATGTTGGTGAAGGGCATATTGAAGAAGGATCAGCCGAGTGGTTCTTGTGGGAGAACAACTCCATTTGGCTGACTAACTTCACACACCATCAGGCTTCCAAGCAGCTCTCAAGGAAACTCAGTTTCCCACACTCTATGCTTAGTGCCCTTTGTGTGCCTAGGACTGAAATGAAGCTTGGTCAGCATCCCACACAAACGAATGCTCCACATGCGGGTTTCACATGCCACCAACTCCACATTCACAGGCAACTTCAGCGCCACAGCCGTTTTCAGATAGCCCTCAATGCAAAGGCTCTAGACGCAAATATTGGTGTGAGAGCTAATTCAATCAAGGAAACACTGCATGTTGGTGAAGGGCATATTGAAGAAGGATCAGCCGAGTGGTTCTTGTGGGAGAACAACTCCATTTGGCTCACTAACGTCACACACCATCAGGCTTCCAAGCAGCTCTCAGGAAACTCAGTTTTCACACTCTATGCTTAGTGCCCTTTGAGTGCATTATCTAAGATTGAACCTGGTAGAGCATCCCACACAAACGAATGCTCCACATGCGGGTTTCACATGCCACCAACTCCACATTCACAGGCAACTTCATCGCCACAGCCGTTTTCAGATAGCCCTCAATGCAAAGGCTCTAGACGCAAATATTGGTGTGAGAGCTAATTCAATCAAGGAAACACTGCATGTTGGTGAAGGGCATGTTGATGAAGGATCAGCCGAGTGGTTCTTGTGGGAGAACAACTCCATTTGGCTCACTAACTTCACACATCATCAGGCTTCCAAGCAGCTCTCAAGGAAACTCAGTTTTCACACTCTATGCTTAGTGCTCTTTGTGTGGCTAGGACTGAAATGAAGCTTGGTCAGCATCCCACACAAACGAATGCTCCACATGCGGGTTTCACATGCCACCAACTCCACATTCACAGGCAACTTCAGCGCCACATGTCGTTTTCAGATAAGCCCTCAATGCAAAGGCTCTAGACGCAAATATTGGTGTGAGAGCTAATTCAATCAAGGAAACACTGCATGTTGGTGAAGGGCATATTGAAGAAGGATCAGCCGAGTGGTTCCTGTGGGAGAACAACTCCATTTGGCTCACTAACTTCACACACCATCAGGCTTCCAAGCAGCTCTCAAGGAAACTCAGTTTTCACACTCTATGTTTAGTGCCCTTTGAGTGCATTATCTAGGAATGAACCTGGTAGAGCATCCCACACAAACGAATGCTCCACATGCGGGTTTCACATGCCACCAACTCCACATTCACAGGCAACTTCAGCGCCACAGCCGTTTTCAGATAGCCCTCAATGCAAAGGCTCTAGACGCAAATATTGGTGTGAGAGCTAATTCAATCAAGGAAACACTGCATGTTGGTGAAGGGCATATTGAAGAAGGATCAGCCGAGTGGTTCTTGTGGGAGAACAACTCCACTTGGCTGACTAACTTCACACATCATCAGGCTTCCAAGCAGCTCTCAAGGAAACTCAGTTTTCACACTCTATGCTTAGTGCTCTTTGTGTGGCTAGGACTGAAATGAAGCTTTGTCAGCATCCCACACAACGAATGCTCCACATGCGGGTTTCACATGCCACCAACTCCACATTCACAGGCAACTTCAGCGCCACAGCCCGTTTTCAGATAGCCCTCAATGCAAAGGCTCTAGACGCAAATATTGGTGTGAGAGCTAATTCAATCAAGGAAACACTGCATGTTGGTGAAGGGCATATTGAAGAAGGATCAGCCGAGTGGTTCTTGTGGGAGAACAACTCCATTTGGCTCACTAACTTCACACACCATCAGGCTTCCAAGCAGCTCTCAAGGAAACTCAGTTTTCACACTCTATGCTTAGTGCCCTTTTGAGTGCATTATCTAGGAATGAACCTGGTAGAGCATCCCACACAAACGAATGCTCCACATGCGGGTTTCACATGCCACCAACTCCACATTCACAGGCAACTTCAGCGCCACAGCCGTTTTCAGATAGCCCTCAATGCAAAGGCTCTAGACGCAAATATTGGTGTGAGAGCTAATTCAATCAAGGAAACACTGCATGTTGGTGAAGGGCATATTGAAGAAGGATCAGCCGAGTGGTTCTTGTGGGAGAACAACTCCATTTGGCTCACTAACTTCACACACCATCAGGCTTCCAAGCAGCTCTCAAGGAAACTCAGTTTTCACACTCTATGCTTAGTGCCCTTTGTGTGCCTAGGACTGAAATGAAGCTTGGTCAGCATCCCACACAAACGAATGCTCCACATGCGGGTTTCACATGCCACCAACTCCAGATTCACAGGCAACTTCAGCGCCACAGCCGTTTTCAGATAGCCCTCAATGCAAAGGCTCTAGACGCAAATATTGGTGTGAGACCTAATTCAATCAAGGAAACACTGCATGTTGGTGAAGGGCATATTGAAGAAGGATCAGCCGAGTGGTTCTTGTGGGAGAACAACTCCATTTGGCTGACTAACTTCACACACCATCAGGCTTCCAAGCAGCTCTCAAGGAAACTCAGTTTTCACACTCTATGCTTAGTGCCCTTTGAGTGCATTATCTAGGAATGAACCTGGTAGAGCATCCCACACAAACGAATGCTCCACATGCGGGTTTCACATGCCACCAACTCCACATTCACAGGCAACTTCAGCGCCACAGCCGTTTTCAGATAGCCCTCAATGCAAAGGCTCTAGACGCAAATATTGGTGTGAGAGCTAATTCAATCAAGGAAACACTGCATGTTGGTGAAGGGCATATTGAAGAAGGATCAGCCGAGTGGTTCTTGTGGGAGAACAACTCCATTTGGCTGACTAACTTCACACATCATCAGGCTTCCAAGCAGCTCTCAAGGAAACTCAGTTTTCACACTCTATGCTTAGTGCTCTTTGTGTGGCTAGGACTGAAATGAAGCTTGGTCAGCATCCCACACAAACGAATGCTCCACATGCGGGTTTCACATGCCACCAACTCCACATTCACAGGCAACTTCAGCGCCACAGCCGTTTTCAGATAGCCCTCAATGCAAAGGCTCTAGACGCAAATATTGGTGTGAGAGCTAATTCAATCAAGGAAACACTGCATGTTGGTGAAGGGCATATTGAAGAAGGATCAGCCGAGTGGTTCTTGTGGGAGAACAACTCCATTTGGCTGACTAACTTCACACACCATCAGGCTTCCAAGCAGCTCTCAAGGAAACTCAGTTTCCACACTCTATGCTTAGTGCCCTTTGTGTGCCTAGGACTGAAATGAAGCTTGGTCAGCATCCCACACAAACGAATGCTCCACATGCGGGTTTCACATGCCACCAACTCCACATTCACAGGCAACTTCAGCGCCACAGCCGTTTTCAGATAGCCCTCAATGCAAAGGCTCTAGACGCAAATATTGGTGTGAGAGCTAATTCAATCAAGGAAACACTGCATGTTGGTGAAGGGCATATTGAAGAAGGATCAGCCGAGTGGTTCTTGTGGGAGAACAACTCCATTTGGCTCACTAACGTCACACACCATCAGGCTTCCAAGCAGCTCTCAAGGAAACTCAGTTTTCACACTCTATGCTTAGTGCCCTTTGAGTGCATTATCTAAGATTGAACCTGGTAGAGCATCCCACACAAACGAATGCTCCACATGCGGGTTTCACATGCCACCAACTCCACATTCACAGGCAACTTCAGCGCCACAGCCGTTTTCAGATAGCCCTCAATGCAAAGGCTCTAGACGCAAATATTGGTGTGAGAGCTAATTCAATCAAGGAAACACTGCATGTTGGTGAAGGGCATGTTGAAGAAGGATCAGCCGAGTGGTTCTTGTGGGAGAACAACTCCATTTGGCTCACTAACTTCACACATCATCAGGCTTCCAAGCAGCTCTCAAGGAAACTCAGTTTTCACACTCTATGCTTAGTGCTCTTTGTGTGGCTAGGACTGAAATGAAGCTTGATCAGCATCCCACACAAACGAATGCTCCACATGCGGGTTTCACATGCCACCAACTCCACATTCACAGGCAACTTCAGCGCCACAGTCGTTTTCAGATAGCCCTCAATGCAAAGGCTCTAGACGCAAATATTGGTGTGAGAGCTAATTCAATCAAGGAAACACTGCATGTTGGTGAAGGGCATATTGAAGAAGGATCAACCGAGTGGTTCCTGTGGGAGAACAACTCCATTTGGCTCACTAACTTCACACACCATCAGGCTTCCAAGCAGCTCTCAAGGAAACTCAGTTTTCACACTCTATGTTTAGTGCCCTTTGAGTGCATTATCTAGGAATGAACCTGGTAGAGCATCCCACACAAACGAATGCTCCACATGCGGGTTTCACATGCCACCAACTCCACATTCACAGGCAACTTCAGCGCCACAGCCGTTTTCAGATAGCCCTCAATGCAAAGGCTCTAGACGCAAATATTGGTGTGAGAGCTAATTCAATCAAGGAAACACTGCATGTGGGTGAAGGGCATATTGAAGAAGGATCAGCCGAGTGGTTCTTGTGGGAGAACAACTCCATTTGGCTCACTAACTTCACACATCATCAGGCTTCCAAGCGGCTCTCAAGGAAACTCAGTTTTCACACTCTATGCTTAGTGCCCTTTGTGTGCCTAGGAATGAAATGAAGGTTGGTCAGCATCCCACACAAACGAATGCTCCACATGCGGGTTTCACATGCCACCAACTCCACATTCACAGGCAACTTCAGCGCCACACCCGTTTTCAGATAGCCCTCAATGCAAAGGCTCTAGACGCAAATATTGGTGTGAGAGCTAATTCAATCAAGGAAACACTGCATGTTGGTGAAGGGCATATTGAAGAAGGATCAGCCGAGTGGTTCTTGTGGGAGAACAACTCCATTTGGCTCACTAACTTCACACACCATCAGGCTTCCAAGCAGCTCTCAAGGAAACTCAGTTTTCACACTCTATGCTTAGTGCCCTTTGAGTGAATTATCTAGGAATGAACCTGGTAGAGCATCCCACACAAACGAATGCTCCACATGCGGGTTTCACATGCCACCAACTCCACATTCACAGGCAACTTCAGCGCCACAGCCGTTTTCAGATAGCCCTCAATGCAAAGGCTCTAGACGCAAATATTGGTGTGAGAGCTAATTCAATCAAGGAAACACTGCATGTTGGTGAAGGGCATATTGAAGAAGGATCAGCCGAGTGGTTCTTGTGGGAGAACAACTCCATTTGGCTCACTAACTTCACACACCATCAGGCTTCCAAGCAGCTCTCAAGGAAACTCAGTTTCCACACTCTATGCTTAGTGCCCTTTGTGTGCCTAGGACTGAAATGAAGCTTGGTAGAGCATCCCACACAAACGAATGCTCCACATGCGGGTTTCACATGCCACCAACTCCACATTCACAGGCAACTTCAGCGCCACAGCCGTTTTCAGATAGCCCTCAATGCAAAGGCTCTAGACGCAAATATTGGTGTGAGAGCTAATTCAATCAAGGAAACACTGCATGTTGGTGAAGGGCATATTGAAGAAGGATCAGCCGAGTGGTTCTTGTGGGAGAACAACTCCATTTGGCTCACTAACTTCACACATCATCAGGCTTCCAAGCAGCTCTCAAGGAAACTCAGTTTTCACACTCTATGCTTAGTGCTCTTTGTGTGGCTAGGACTGAAATGAAGCTTGGTCAGCATCCCACACAAACGAATGCTCCACATGCGGGTTTCACATGCCACCAACTCCACATTCACAGGCAACTTCAGCGCCACAGCCGTTTTCAGATAGCCCTCAATGCAAAGGCTCTAGACGCAAATATTGGTGTGAGAGCTAATTCAATCAAGGAAACACTGCATGTTGGTGAAGGGCATATTGAAGAAGGATCAGCCGAGTGGTTCTTGTGGGAGAACAACTCCATTTGGCTCACTAACTTCACACACCATCAGGCTTCCAAGCAGCTCTCAAGGAAACTCAGTTTTCACACTCTATGCTTAGTGCCCTTTGAGTGCATTATCTAGGAATGAACCTGGTAGAGCATCCCACACAAACGAATGCTCCACATGCGGGTTTCACATGCCACCAACTCCACATTCACAGGCAACTTCAGCGCCACAGCCGTTTTCAGATAGCCCTCAATGCAAAGGCTCTAGACGCAAATATTGGTGTGAGAGCTAATTCAATCAAGGAAACACTGCATGTTGGTGAAGGGCATATTGAAGAAGGATCAGCCGAGTGGTTCTTGTGGGAGAACAACTCCATTTGGCTCACTAACTTCACACACCATCAGGCTTCCAAGCAGCTCTCAAGGAAACTCAGTTTCCACACTCTATGCTTAGTGCCCTTTGTGTGGCTAGGACTGAAATGAAGCTGGTAGAGCATCCCACACAAACGAATGCTCCACATGCGGGTTTCACATGCCACCAACTCCACATTCACAGGCAACTTCAGCGCCACAGCCGTTTTCAGATAGCCCTCAATGCAAAGGCTCTAGACGCAAATATTGGTGTGAGAGCTAATTCAATCAAGGAAACACTGCATGTTGGTGAAGGGCATATTGAAGAAGGATCAGCCGAGTGGTTCTTGTGGGAGAACAACTCCATTTGGCTCACTAACTTCACACACCATCAGGCTTCCAAGCAGCTCTCAAGGAAACTCAGTTTTCACACTCTATGCTTAGTGCCCTTTGAGTGCATTATCTAGGAATGAACCTGGTAGAGCATCCCACACAAACGAATGCTCCACATGCGGGTTTCACATGCCACCAACTCCACATTCACAGGCAACTTCAGCGCCACAGCCGTTTTCAGATAGCCCTCAATGCAAAGGCTCTAGACGCAAATATTGGTGTGAGAGCTAATTCAATCAAGGAAACACTGCATGTTGGTGAAGGGCATATTGAAGAAGGATCAGCCGAGTGGTTCTTGTGGGAGAACAACTCCATTTGGCTCACTAACTTCACACACCATCAGGCTTCCAAGCAGCTCTCAAGGAAACTCAGTTTTCACACTCTATGCTTAGTGCCCTTTGTATGGCTAGGACTGAAATGAACCTGGTAGAGCATCCCACACAAACGAATGCTCCACATGCGGGTTTCACATGCCACCAACTCCACATTCACAGGCAACTTCAGCGCCACAGCCGTTTTCAGATAGCCCTCAATGCAAAGGCTCTAGACGCAAATATTGGTGTGAGAGCTAATTCAATCAAGGAAACACTGCATGTTGGTGAAGGGCATATTGAAGAAGGATCAGCCGAGTGGTTCTTGTGGGAGAACAACTCCATTTGGCTGACTAACTTCACACATCATCAGGCTTCCAAGCAGCTCTCAAGGAAACTCAGTTTTCACACTCTATGCTTAGTGCTCTTTGTGTGGCTAGGACTGAAATGAAGCTTGGTCAGCATCCCACACAAACGAATGCTCCACATGCGGGTTTCACATGCCACCAACTCCACATTCACAGGCAACTTCAGCGCCACAGCCGTTTTCAGATAGCCCTCAATGCAAAGGCTCTAGACGCAAATATTGGTGTGAGAGCTAATTCAATCAAGGAAACACTGCATGTTGGTGAAGGGCATATTGAAGAAGGATCAGCCGAGTGGTTCTTGTGGGAGAACAACTCCATTTGGCTGACTAACTTCACACACCATCAGGCTTCCAAGCAGCTCTCAAGGAAACTCAGTTTCCACACTCTATGCTTAGTGCCCTTTGTGTGCCTAGGACTGAAATGAAGCTTGGTCAGCATCCCACACAAACGAATGCTCCACATGCGGGTTTCACATGCCACCAACTCCACATTCACAGGCAACTTCAGCGCCACAGCCGTTTTCAGATAGCCCTCAATGCAAAGGCTCTAGACGCAAATATTGGTGTGAGAGCTAATTCAATCAAGGAAACACTGCATGTTGGTGAAGGGCATATTGAAGAAGGATCAGCCGAGTGGTTCTTGTGGGAGAACAACTCCATTTGGCTCACTAACTTCACACACCATCAGGCTTCCAAGCAGCTCTCAAGGAAACTCAGTTTTTACACTCTATGCTTAGTGCCCTTTGTGTGGCTAGGACTGAAATGAAGCTTGGTCAGCATCCCACACAAACGAATGCTCCACATGCGGGTTTCACATGCCACCAACTCCACATTCACAGGCAACTTCAGCGCCACAGCCGTTTTCAGATAGCCCTCAATGCAAAGGCTCTAGACGCAAATATTGGTGTGAGAGCTAATTCAATCAAGGAAACACTGCATGTTGGTGAAGGGCATATTGAAGAAGGATCAGCCGAGTGGTTCTTGTGGGAGAACAACTCCATTTGGCTCACTAACGTCACACACCATCAGGCTTCCAAGCAGCTCTCAAGGAAACTCAGTTTTCACACTCTATGCTTAGTGCCCTTTGAGTGCATTATCTAAGATTGAACCTGGTAGAGCATCCCACACAAACGAATGCTCCACATGCGGGTTTCACATGCCACCAACTCCACATTCACAGGCAACTTCAGCGCCACAGCCGTTTTCAGATAGCCCTCAATGCAAAGGCTCTAGACGCAAATATTGGTGTGAGAGCTAATTCAATCAAGGAAACACTGCATGTTGGTGAAGGGCATGTTGAAGAAGGATCAGCCGAGTGGTTCTTGTGGGAGAACAACTCCATTTGGCTCACTAACTTCACACATCATCAGGCTTCCAAGCAGCTCTCAAGGAAACTCAGTTTTCACACTCTATGCTTAGTGCTCTTTGTGTGGCTAGGACTGAAATGAAGCTTGGTCAGCATCCCACACAAACGAATGCTCCACATGCGGGTTTCACATGCCACCAACTCCACATTCACAGGCAACTTCAGCGCCACAGTCGTTTTCAGATAGCCCTCAATGCAAAGGCTCTAGACGCAAATATTGGTGTGAGAGCTAATTCAATCAAGGAAACACTGCATGTTGGTGAAGGGCATATTGAAGAAGGATCAGCCGAGTGGTTCCTGTGGGAGAACAACTCCATTTGGCTCACTAACTTCACACACCATCAGGCTTCCAAGCAGCTCTCAAGGAAACTCAGTTTTCACACTCTATGTTTAGTGCCCTTTGAGTGCATTATCTAGGAATGAACCTGGTAGAGCATCCCACACAAACGAATGCTCCACATGCGGGTTTCACATGCCACCAACTCCACATTCACAGGCAACTTCAGCGCCACAGCCGTTTTCAGATAGCCCTCAATGCAAAGGCTCTAGACGCAAATATTGGTGTGAGAGCTAATTCAATCAAGGAAACACTGCATGTGGGTGAAGGGCATATTGAAGAAGGATCAGCCGAGTGGTTCTTGTGGGAGAACAACTCCATTTGGCTCACTAACTTCACACATCATCAGGCTTCCAAGCGGCTCTCAAGGAAACTCAGTTTTCACACTCTATGCTTAGTGCCCTTTGTGTGCCTAGGAATGAAATGAAGGTTGGTCAGCATCCCACACAAACGAATGCTCCACATGCGGGTTTCACATGCCACCAACTCCACATTCACAGGCAACTTCAGCGCCACAGCCGTTTTCAGATAGCCCTCAATGCAAAGGCTCTAGACGCAAATATTGGTGTGAGAGCTAATTCAATCAAGGAAACACTGCATGTTGGTGAAGGGCATATTGAAGAAGGATCAGCCGAGTGGTTCTTGTGGGAGAACAACTCCATTTGGCTCACTAACTTCACACACCATCAGGCTTCCAAGCAGCTCTCAAGGAAACTCAGTTTTCACACTCTATGCTTAGTGCCCTTTGAGTGAATTATCTAGGAATGAACCTGGTAGAGCATCCCACACAAACGAATGCTCCACATGCGGGTTTCACATGCCACCAACTCCACATTCACAGGCAACTTCAGCGCCACAGCCGTTTTCAGATAGCCCTCAATGCAAAGGCTCTAGACGCAAATATTGGTGTGAGAGCTAATTCAATCAAGGAAACACTGCATGTTGGTGAAGGGCATATTGAAGAAGGATCAGCCGAGTGGTTCTTGTGGGAGAACAACTCCATTTGGCTCACTAACTTCACACACCATCAGGCTTCCAAGCAGCTCTCAAGGAAACTCAGTTTCCACACTCTATGCTTAGTGCCCTTTGTGTGCCTAGGACTGAAATGAAGCTTGGTAGAGCATCCCACACAAACGAATGCTCCACATGCGGGTTTCACATGCCACCAACTCCACATTCACAGGCAACTTCAGCGCCACAGGCGTTTTCAGATAGCCCTCAATGCAAAGGCTCTAGACGCAAATATTGGTGTGAGAGCTAATTCAATCAAGGAAACACTGCATGTTGGTGAAGGGCATATTGAAGAAGGATCAGCCGAGTGGTTCTTGTGGGAGAACAACTCCATTTGGCTCACTAACTTCACACACCATCAGGCTTCCATGCAGCTCTCAAGGAAACTCAGTTTTCACACTCTATGCTTAGTGCCCTTTGAGTGCATTATCTAGGATTGAACCTGGTAGAGCATCCCACACAAACGAATGCTCCACATGCGGGTTTCACATGCCACCAACTCCACATTCACAGGCAACTTCAGCGCCACAGCCGTTTTCAGATAGCCCTCAATGCAAAGGCTCTAGACGCAAATATTGGTGTGAGAGCTAATTCAATCAAGGAAACACTGCATGTTGGTGAAGGGCATATTGAAGAAGGATCAGCCGAGTGGTTCTTGTGGGAGAACAACTCCATTTGGCTCACTAACTTCACACATCATCAGGCTTCCAAGCAGCTCTCAAGGAAACTCAGTTTTCACACTCTATGCTTAGTGCTCTTTGTGTGGCTAGGACTGAAATGAAGCTTGGTCAGCATCCCACACAAACGAATGCTCCACATGCGGGTTTCACATGCCACCAACTCCACATTCACAGGCAACTTCAGCGCCACAGCCGTTTTCAGATAGCCCTCAATGCAAAGGCTCTAGACGCAAATATTGGTGTGAGAGCTAATTCAATCAAGGAAACACTGCATGTTGGTGAAGGGCATATTGAAGAAGGATCAGCCGAGTGGTTCTTGTGGGAGAACAACTCCATTTGGCTCACTAACTTCACACACCATCAGGCTTCCAAGCAGCTCTCAAGGAAACTCAGTTTTCACACTCTATGCTTAGTGCCCTTTGAGTGCATTATCTAGGAATGAACCTGGTAGAGCATCCCACACAAACGAATGCTCCACATGCGGGTTTCACATGCCACCAACTCCACATTCACAGGCAACTTCAGCGCCACAGCCGTTTTCAGATAGCCCTCAATGCAAAGGCTCTAGACGCAAATATTGGTGTGAGAGCTAATTCAATCAAGGAAACACTGCATGTTGGTGAAGGGCATATTGAAGAAGGATCAGCCGAGTGGTTCTTGTGGGAGAACAACTCCATTTGGCTCACTAACTTCACACACCATCAGGCTTCCAAGCAGCTCTCAAGGAAACTCAGTTTCCACACTCTATGCTTAGTGCCCTTTGTGTGGCTAGGACTGAAATGAAGCTGGTAGAGCATCCCACACAAACGAATGCTCCACATGCGGGTTTCACATGCCACCAACTCCACATTCACAGGCAACTTCAGCGCCACAGCCGTTTTCAGATAGCCCTCAATGCAAAGGCTCTAGACGCAAATATTGGTGTGAGAGCTAATTCAATCAAGGAAACACTGCATGTTGGTGAAGGGCATATTGAAGAAGGATCAGCCGAGTGGTTCTTGTGGGAGAACAACTCCATTTGGCTCACTAACTTCACACACCATCAGGCTTCCAAGCAGCTCTCAAGGAAACTCAGTTTTCACACTCTATGCTTAGTGCCCTTTGAGTGCATTATCTAGGAATGAACCTGGTAGAGCATCCCACACAAACGAATGCTCCACATGCGGTTTCACATGCCACCAACTCCACATTCACAGGCAACTTCAGCGCCACAGCCGTTTTCAGATAGCCCTCAATGCAAAGGCTCTAGACGCAAATATTGGTGTGAGAGCTAATTCAATCAAGGAAACACTGCATGTTGGTGAAGGGCATGTTGAAGAAGGATCAGCCGAGAGGTTCTTGTGGGAGAACAACTCCATTTGGCTCACTAACTTCACACATCATCAGGCTTCCAAGCAGCTCTCAAGGAAACTCAGTTTTCACACTCTATGCTTAGTGCCCTTTGTGTGGCTAGGAATGAAATGAAGGTTGGTCAGCATCCCACACAAACGAATGCTCCACATGCGGGTTTCACATGCCACCAACTCCACATTCACAGGCAACTTCAGCGCCACAGCCGTTTTCAGATAGCCCTCAATGCAAAGGCTCTAGACGCAAATATTGGTGTGAGAGCTAATTCAATCAAGGAAACACTGCATGTTGGTGAAGGGCATATTGAAGAAGGATCAGCCGAGTGGTTCTTGTGGGAGAACAACTCCATTTGGCTCACTAACTTCACACACCATCAGGCTTCCAAGCAGCTCTCAAGGAAACTCAGTTTTCACACTCTATGCTTAGTGCCCTTTGAGTGCATTATCTAGGAATGAACCTGGTAGAGCATCCCACACAAACGAATGCTCCACATGCGGGTTTCACATGCCACCAACTCCACATTCACAGGCAACTTCAGCGCCACAGCCGTTTTCAGATAGCCCTCAATGCAAAGTCTCTAGACGCAAATATTGGTGTGAGAGCTAATTCAATCAAGGAAACACTGCATGTTGGTGAAGGGCATATTGAAGAAGGATCAGCCGAGTGGTTCTTGTGGGAGAACAACTCCATTTGGCTCACTAACTTCACACACCATCAGGCTTCCAAGCAGCTCTCAAGAAAACTCAGTTTCCACACTCTATGCTTAGTGCCCTTTGTGTGCCTAGGACTGAAATGAAGCTTGGTCAGCATCCCACACAAACGAATGCTCCACATGCGGGTTTCACATGCCCCCAACTCCACATTCACAGGCAACTTCAGCGCCACAGCTGTTTTCAGATAGCCCTCAATGCAAAGGCTCTAGACGCAAATATTGGTGTGAGAGCTAATTCAATCAAGGAAACACTGCATGTTGGTGAAGGGCATATTGAAGAAGGATCAGCCGAGTGGTTCTTGTGGGAGAACAACTCCATTTGGCTCACTAACTTCACACACCATCAGGCTTCCAAGCAGCTCTCAAGGAAACTCAGTTTTCACACTCTATGCTTAGTGCCCTTTGAGTGCATTATCTAGGATTGAACCTGGTAGAGCATCCCACACAAACGAATGCTCCACATGCGGGTTTCACATGCCACCAACTCCACATTCACAGGCAACTTCAGCGCCACAGCCGTTTTCAGATAGCCCTCAATGCAAAGGCTCTAGACGCAAATATTGGTGTGAGAGCTAATTCAATCAAGGAAACACTGCATGTTGGTGAAGGGCATATTGAAGAAGGATCAGCCGAGTGGTTCTTGTGGGAGAACAACTCCATTTGGCTGACTAACTTCACACATCATCAGGCTTCCAAGCAGCTCTCAAGGAAACTCAGTTTTCACACTCTATGCTTAGTGCTCTTTGTGTGGCTAGGACTGAAATGAAGCTTGGTCAGCATCCCACACAAACGAATGCTCCACATGCGGGTTTCACATGCCACCAACTCCACATTCACAGGCAACTTCAGCGCCACAGTCGTTTTCAGATAGCCCTCAATGCAAAGGCTCTAGACGCAAATATTGGTGTGAGAGCTAATTCAATCAAGGAAACACTGCATGTTGGTGAAGGGCATATTGAAGAAGGATCAGCCGAGTGGTTCCTGTGGGAGAACAACTCCATTTGGCTCACTAACTTCACACACCATCAGGCTTCCAAGCAGCTCTCAAGGAAACTCAGTTTTCACACTCTATGTTTAGTGCCCTTTCAGTGCATTATCTAGGAATGAACCTGGTAGAGCATCCCACACAAACGAATGCTCCACATGCGGGTTTCACATGCCACCAACTCCACATTCACAGGCAACTTCAGCGCCACAGCCCTTTTCAGATAGCCCTCAATGCAAAGGCTCTAGACGCAAATATTGGTGTGAGAGCTAATTCAATCAAGGAAACACTGCATGTGGGTGAAGGGCATATTGAAGAAGGATCAGCCGAGTGGTTCTTGTGGGAGAACAACTCCATTTGGCTCACTAACTTCACACACCATCAGGCTTCCAAGCAGCTCTCAAGGAAACTCAGTTTTCACACTCTATGCTTAGTGCCCTTTGTGGGCCTAGGAATGAAATGAAGGTTGGTCAGCATCCCACACAAACGAATGCTCCACATGCGGGTTTCACATGCCACCAACTCCACATTCACAGGCAACTTCAGCGCCACAGCCGTTTTCAGATAGCCCTCAATGCAAAGGCTCTAGACGCAAATATTGGTGTGACAGCTAATTCAATCAAGGAAACACTGCATGTTGGTGAAGGGCATATTGAAGAAGGATCAGCCGAGTGGTTCTTGTGGGAGAACAACTCCATTTGGCTCACTAACTTCACACACCATCAGGCTTCCAAGCAGCTCTCAAGGAAACTCAGTTTTCACACTCTATGCTTAGTGCTCTTTGTGTGGCTAGGACTGAAATGAAGCTTGGTCAGCATCCCACACAAACGAATGCTCCACATGCGGGTTTCACATGCCACCAACTCCACATTCACAGGCAACTTCAGCGCCACAGTCGTTTTCAGATAACCCTCAATGCAAAGGCTCTAGACGCAAATATTGGTGTGAGAGCTAATTCAATCAAGGAAACACTGCATGTTGGTGAAGGGCATATTGAAGAAGGATCAGCCGAGTGGTTCCTGTGGGAGAACAACTCCATTTGGCTCACTAACTTCACACACCATCAGGCTTCCAAGCAGCTCTCAAGGAAACTCAGTTTTCACACTCTATGTTTAGTGCCCTTTGAGTGCATTATCTAGAAATGAACCTGGTAGAGCATCCCACACAAACGAATGCTCCACATGCGGGTTTCACATGCCACCAACTCCACATTCACAGGCAACTTCAGCGCCACAGCCGTTTTCAGATAGCCCTCAATGCAAAGGCTCTAGACGCAAATATTGGTGTGAGAGCTAATTCAATCAAGGAAACACTGCATGTGGGTGAAGGGCATATTGAAGAAGGATCAGCCGAGTGGTTCTTGTGGGAGAACAACTCCATTTGGCTCACTAACTTCACACATCATCAGGCTTCCAAGCAGCTCTCAAGGAAACTCAGTTTTCACACTCTATGCTTAGTGCCCTTTGTGTGCCTAGGAATGAAATGAAGGTTGGTCAGCATCCCACACAAACGAATGCTCCACATGCGGGTTTCACATGCCACCAACTCCACATTCACAGGCAACTTCAGCGCCACAGCTGTTTTCAGATAGCCCTCAATGCAAAGGCTCTAGACGCAAATATTGGTGTGAGAGCTAATTCAATCAAGGAAACACTGCATGTTGGTGAAGGGCATATTGAAGAAGGATCAGCCGAGTGGTTCTTGTGGGAGAACAACTCCATTTGGCTCACTAACTTCACACACCATCAGGCTTCCAAGCAGCTCTCAAGGAAACTCAGTTTCCACACTCTATGCTTAGTGCCCTTTGTGTGCCTAGGACTGAAATGAAGCTTGGTCAGCATCCCACACAAACGAATGCTCCACATGCGGGTTTCACATGCCACCAACTCCAGATTCACAGGCAACTTCAGCGCCACAGGCGTTTTCAGATAGCCCTCAATGCAAAGGCTCTAGACGCAAATATTGGTGTGAGAGCTAATTCAATCAAGGAAACACTGCATGTTGGTGAAGGGCATATTGAAGAAGGATCAGCCGAGTGGTTCTTGTGGGAGAACAACTCCATTTGGCTCACTAACTTCACACACCATCAAGCTTCCAAGCAGCTCTCAAGGAAACTCAGTTTTCACACTCTATGCTTAGTGCCCTTTGAGTGCATTATCTAGGATTGAACCTGGTAGAGCATCCCACACAAACGAATGCTTCACATGCGGGTTTCACATGCCACCAACTCCACATTCACAGGCAACTTCAGCGCCACAGCCGTTTTCAGATAGCCCTCAATGCAAAGGCTCTAGACGCAAATATTGGTGTGAGAGCTAATTCAATCAAGGAAACACTGCATGTTGGTGAAGGGCATATTGAAGAAGGATCAGCCGAGTGGTTCTTGTGGGAGAACAACTCCATTTGGCTGACTAACTTCACACATCATCAGGCTTCCAAGCAGCTCTCAAGGAAACTCAGTTTTCACACTCTATGCTTAGTGCTCTTTGTGTGGCTAGGACTGAAATGAAGCTTGGTCAGCATCCCACACAAACGAATGCTCCACATGCGGGTTTCACATGCCACCAACTCCACATTCACAGGCAACTTCAGCGCCACAGTCGTTTTCAGATAGCCCTCAATGCAAAGGCTCTAGACGCAAATATTGGTGTGAGAGCTAATTCAATCAAGGAAACACTGCATGTTGGTGAAGGGCATATTGAAGAAGGATCAGCCGAGTGGTTCCTGTGGGAGAACAACTCCATTTGGCTCACTAACTTCACACACCATCAGGCTTCCAAGCAGCTCTCAAGGAAACTCAGTTTTCACACTCTATGCTTAGTGCCCTTTGAGTGCATTATCTAGGAATGAACCTGGTAGAGCATCCCACACAAACGAATGCTCCACATGCGGGTTTCACATGCCACCAACTCCACATTCACAGGCAACTTCAGCGCCACAGCCGTTTTCAGATAGCCCTCAATGCAAAGGCTCTAGACGCAAATATTGGTGTGAGAGCTAATTCAATCAAGGAAACACTGCATGTGGGTGAAGGGCATATTGAAGAAGGATCAGCCGAGTGGTTCTTGTGGGAGAACAACTCCATTTGGCTCACTAACTTCACACATCATCAGGCTTCCAAGCAGCTCTCAAGGAAACTCAGTTTTCACACTCTATGCTTAGTGCCCTTTGTGGGCCTAGGAATGAAATGAAGGTTGGTCAGCATCCCACACAAACGAATGCTCCACATGCGGGTTTCACATGCCACCAACTCCACCTTCACAGGCAACTTCAGCGCCACAGCCGTTTTCAGATAGCCCTCAATGCAAAGGCTCTAGACGCAAATATTGGTGTGAGAGCTAATTCAATCAAGGAAACACTGCATGTTGGTGAAGGGCATATTGAAGAAGGATCAGCCGAGTGGTTCTTGTGGGAGAACAACTCCATTTGGCTCACTAACTTCACACACCATCAGGCTTCCAAGCAGCTCTCAAGGAAACTCAGTTTTCACACTCTATGCTTAGTGCTCTTTGTGTGGCTAGGACTGAAATGAAGCTTGGTCAGCATCCCACACAAACGAATGCTCCACATGCGGGTTTCACATGCCACCAACTCCACATTCACAGGCAACTTCAGCGCCACAGTCGTTTTCAGATAACCCTCAATGCAAAGGCTCTAGACGCAAATATTGGTGTGAGAGCTAATTCAATCAAGGAAACACTGCATGTTGGTGAAGGGCATATTGAAGAAGGATCAGCCGAGTGGTTCCTGTGGGAGAACAACTCCATTTGGCTCACTAACTTCACACACCATCAGGCTTCCAAGCAGCTCTCAAGGAAACTCAGTTTTCACACTCTATGTTTAGTGCCCTTTGAGTGCATTATCTAGAAATGAACCCGGTAGAGCATCCCACACAAACGAATGCTCCACATGCGGGTTTCACATGCCACCAACTCCACATTCACAGGCAACTTCAGCGCCACAGCCCTTTTCAGATAGCCCTCAATGCAAAGGCTCTAGACGCAAATATTGGTGTGAGAGCTAATTCAATCAAGGAAACACTGCATGTGGGTGAAGGGCATATTGAAGAAGGATCAGCCGAGTGGTTCTTGTGGGAGAACAACTCCATTTGGCTCACTAACTTCACACATCATCAGGCTTCCAAGCAGCTCTCAAGGAAACTCAGTTTTCACACTCTATGCTTAGTGCCCTTTGTGTGCCTAGGAATGAAATGAACCTGGTAGAGCATCGCACACAAACGAATGCTCCACATGCGGGTTTCACATGCCACCAACTCCACATTCACAGGCAACTTCAGCGCCACAGCCGTTTTCAGATAGCCCTCAATGCAAAGGCTCTAGACGCAAATATTGGTGTGAGAGCTAATTCAATCAAGGAAACACTGCATGTTGGTGAAGGGCATATTGAAGAAGGATCAGCCGAGTGGTTCTTGTGGGAGAACAACTCCATTTGGCTCACTAACTTCACACACCATCAGGCTTCCAAGCAGCTCTCAAGGAAACTCAGTTTTCACACTCTATGCTTAGTGCCCTTTGTATGGCTAGGAATGAAATGAACCTGGTAGAGCATCGCACACAAACGAATGCTCCACATGCGGGTTTCACATGCCACCAACTCCACATTGCACAGGCAACTTCAGCGCCACAGCCGTTTTCAGATAGCCCTCAATGCAAAGGCTCTAGACCGCAAATATTGGTGTGAGAGCTAATTCAATCAAGGAAACACTGCATGTTGGTGAAGGGCATATTGAAGAAGGATCAGCCGAGTGGTTCTTGTGGGAGAACAACTCCATTTGGCTCACTAACTTCACACACCATCAGGCTTCCAAGCAGCTCTCAAGGAAACTCAGTTTTCACACTCTATGCTTAGTGCCCTTTGTATGGCTAGGAATGAAATGAACCTGGTAGAGCATCGCACACAAACGAATGCTCCACATGCGGGTTTCACATGCCACCAACTCCACATTCACAGGCAACTTCAGCGCCACAGCCGTTTTCAGATAGCCCTCAATGCAAAGGCTCTAGACGCAAATATTGGTGTGAGAGCTAATTCAATCAAGGAAACACTGCATGTTGGTGAAGGGCATATTGAAGAAGGATCAGCCGAGTGGTTCTTGTGGGAGAACAACTCCATTTGGCTCACTAACTTCACACACCATCAGGCTTCCAAGCAGCTCTCAAGGAAACTCAGTTTTCACACTCTATGCTTAGTGCCCTTTGAGTGCATTATTTAGAAATGAACCTGGTAGAGCATCCCACACAAACGAATGCTCCACATGCGGGTTTCACATGCCATCAACTCCACATTCACAGGCAACTTCAGCGCCACAGTCGTTTTCAGATAGCCCTCAATGCAAAGGCTCTAGACCCAAATATTGGTGTGAGAGCTAATTCAATCAAGGAAACACTGCATGTGGGTGAAGGGCATATTGAAGAAGGATCAGCCGAGTGGTTCTTGTGGGAGAACAACTCCATTTGGCTCACTAACTTCACACATCATCAGGCTTCCAAGCAGCTCTCAAGGAAACTCAGTTTTCACACTCTATGCTTAGTGCCCTTTGTGTGCCTAGGAATGAAATGAAGGTTGGTCAGCATCCCACACAAACGAATGCTCCACATGCGGGTTTCACATGCCACCAACTCCACATTCACAGGCAACTTCAGCGCCACAGCCGTTTTCAGATAGCCCTCAATGCAAAGGCTCTAGACGCAAATATTGGTGTGAGAGCTAATTCAATCAAGGAAACACTGCATGTTGGTGAAGGGCATATTGAAGAAGGATCAGCCGAGTGGTTCTTGTGGGAGAACAACTCCATTTGGCTCACTAACTTCACACACCATCAGGCTTCCAAGCAGCTCTCAAGGAAACTCAGTTTTCACACTCTATGCTTAGTGCTCTTTGTGTGGCTAGGACTGAAATGAAGCTTGGTCAGCATCCCACACAAACGAATGCTCCACATGCGGGTTTCACATGCCACCAACTCCACATTCACAGGCAACTTCAGCGCCACAGTCGTTTTCAGATAACCCTCAATGCAAAGGCTCTAGACGCAAATATTGGTGTGAGAGCTAATTCAATCAAGGAAACACTGCATGTTGGTGAAGGGCATATTGAAGAAGGATCAGCCGAGTGGTTCCTGTGGGAGAACAACTCCATTTGGCTCACTAACTTCACACACCATCAGGCTTCCAAGCAGCTCTCAAGGAAACTCAGTTTTCACACTCTATGTTTAGTGCCCTTTGAGTGCATTATCTAGAAATGAACCCGGTAGAGCATCCCACACAAACGAATGCTCCACATGCGGGTTTCACATGCCACCAACTCCACATTCACAGGCAACTTCAGCGCCACAGCCCTTTTCAGATAGCCCTCAATGCAAAGGCTCTAGACGCAAATATTGGTGTGAGAGCTCTAATTCAATCAAGGAAACACTGCATGTGGGTGAAGGGCATATTGAAGAAGGATCAGCCGAGTGGTTCTTGTGGGAGAACAACTCCATTTGGCTCACTAACTTCACACATCATCAGGCTTCCAAGCAGCTCTCAAGGAAACTCAGTTTTCACACTCTATGCTTAGTGCCCTTTGTGTGCCTAGGAATGAAATGAACCTGGTAGAGCATCGCACACAAACGAATGCTCCACATGCGGGGTTTCACATGCCACCAACTCCACATTCACAGGCAACTTCAGCGCCACAGCCGTTTTCAGGATAGCCCTCAATGCAAAGGCTCTAGACGCAAATATTGGTGTGAGAGCTAATTCAATCAAGGAAACACTGCATGTTGGTGAAGGGCATATTGAAGAAGGATCAGCCGAGTGGTTCTTGTGGGAGAACAACTCCATTTGGCTCACTAACTTCACACACCATCAGGCTTCCAAGCAGCTCTCAAGGAAACTCAGTTTTCACACTCTATGCTTAGTGCCCTTTGTATGGCTAGGAATGAAATGAACCTGGTAGAGCATCGCACACAAACGAATGCTCCACATGCGGGTTTCACATGGCCACCAACTCCACATTCACAGGCAACTTCAGCGCCACAGCCGTTTTCAGATAGCCCTCAATGCAAAGGCTCTAGACGCAAATATTGGTGTGAGAGCTAATTCAATCAAGGAAACACTGCATGTTGGTGAAGGGCATATTGAAGAAGGATCAGCCGAGTGGTTCTTGTGGGAGAACAACTCCATTTGGCTCACTAACTTCACACACCATCAGGCTTCCAAGCAGCTCTCAAGGGAAACTCAGTTTTCACACTCTATGCTTAGTGCCCTTTGTATGGCTAGGAATGAAATGAACCTCGTAGAGCATCGCACACAAACGAATGCTCCACATGCGGGTTTCACATGCCACCAACTCCACATTCACAGGCAACTTCAGCGCCACAGCCGTTTTCAGATAGCCCTCAATGCAAAGGCTCTAGACGCAAATATTGGTGTGAGAGCTAATTCAATCAAGGAAACACTGCATGTTGGTGAAGGGCATATTGAAGAAGGATCAGCCGAGTGGTTCTTGTGGGAGAACAACTCCAATTTGGGCTCACTAACTTCACACACCATCAGGCTTCCAAGCAGCTCTCAAGGAAACTCAGTTTTCACACTCTATGCTTAGTGCCCTTTGAGTGCATTATTTAGAAATGAACCTGGTAGAGCATCCCACACAAACGAATGCTCCACATGCGGGTTTCACATGCCATCAACTCCACATTCACAGGCAACTTCAGCGCCACAGTCGTTTTCAGATAGCCCTCAATGCAAAGGCTCTAGACCCAAATATTGGTGTGAGAGCTAATTCAATCAAGGAAACACTGCATGTTGGTGAAGGGCATATTGAAGAAGGATCAGCCGAGTGGTTCTTGTGGGAGAAACAACTCCATTTGGCTCACTAACTTCACACATCATCAGGCTTCCAAGCAGCTCTCAAGGAAACTCAGTTTTCACACTCTATGCTTAGTGCCCTTTGTGTGCCTAGGAATGAAATGAAGGTTGTCAGCATCCCACACAAACGAATGCTCCACATGCGGGTTTCACATGCCACCAACTCCACATTCACAGGCAACTTCAGCGCCACAGCCGTTTTCAGATAGCCCTCAATGCAAAGGCTCTAGACGCAAATATTGGTGTGAGAGCTAATTCAATCAAGGAAACACTGCATGTTGGTGAAGGGCATATTGAAGAAGGATCAGCCGAGTGGTTCTTGTGGGAGAACAACTCCATTTGGCTCACTAACTTCACACACCATCAGGCTTCCAAGCAGCTCTCAAGGAAACTCAGTTTTCACACTCTATGCTTAGTGCCCTTTGAGTGCATTATCTAGGAATGAACCTGGTAGAGCATCCCACACAAACGAATGCTCCACATGCGGGTTTCACATGCCACCAACTCCACATTCACAGGCAACTTCAGCGCCACAAGCCGTTTTCAGATAGCCCTCAATGCAAAGGCTCTAGACGCAAATATTGGTGTGAGAGCTAATTCAATCAAGGAAACACTGCATGTTGGTGAAGGGCATATTGAAGAAGGATCAGCCGAGTGGTTCCTGTGGGAGAACAACTCCATTTGGCTCACTAACTTCACACACCATCAGGCTTCCAAGCAGCTCTCAAGGAAACTCAGTTTTCACACTCTATGTTTAGTGCCCTTTGAGTGCATTATCTAGAAATGAACCTGGTAGAGCATCCCACACAAACGAATGCTCCACATGCGGGTTTCACATGCCACCAACTCCACATTCACAGGCAACTTCATCGCCACAGCCGTTTTCAGATAGCCCTCAATGCAAAGGCTCTAGACGCAAATATTGGTGTGAGAGCTAATTCAATCAAGGAAACACTGCATGTGGGTGAAGGGCATATTGAAGAAGGATCAGCCGAGTGGTTCTTGTGGGAGAACAACTCCATTTGGCTCACTAACTTCACACACCATCAGGCTTCCAAGCAGCTCTCAAGGAAACTCAGTTTTCACACTCTATGCTTAGTGCCCTTTGTGTGCCTAGGAATGAAATGAAGGTTGGTCAGCATCCCACACAAACGAATGCTCCACATGCGGGTTTCACATGCCACCAACTCCACATTCACAGGCAACTTCAGGCCACAGCCGTTTCAGATAGCCCTCAATGCAAAGGCTCTAGACGCAAAATATTGGTTGAGAGAGACTAATTCAAAACAAGGAAACAACTGCATGATGTGAAGGCATATTGAAGAAGGATCAGCCGAGTGGTTCTTGTGGGTGAACAACTCCATTGGCTCACTAACCTTCACACACCCATCAGGCTTCCAAGCAGCTCTCAAGGAAACTCAGTTTTCACAATCTAAGCTTAGTGCCCTTTGTATGGATAGGAATGAAATGAACACTAGGTAGAGCATAGCAACACATAACGAATGCTCACACATGCGGGTTTCACATGCCACCAACTCCACATTCACAGGCAACTTCAGCGCCACAGCCGTTTTCAGATAGCCCTCAATGCAAAGGCTCTAGACGCAAATATTGGTGTGAGAGCTAATTCAATCAAGGAAACACTGCATGTTGGTGAAGTGCATATTGAAGAAGGATCAGCCGAGTGGTTCTTGTGGGAGAACAACTCCATTTGGCTCACTAACTTCCACACACCATCAGGCTTCCAAGCAGCTCTCAAGGAAACTCAGTTTTTCACACTCTATGCTTAGTGCCCTTTGTGTGGCTAGGACTGAAATGAAGGTCCTGGTCAGCATCCTCACACAAACGAATGCTCCACATGCGGGTTTCACATGCCACCAACTCCACATTCACAGGCAACTTCAGCGCCACAGCCGTTTTCAGATAGCCCTCAATGCAAAGGCTCTAGACGCAAATATTGGTGTGAGAGCTATTCAATCAAGGAAACACTGCATGTTGGTGAAGGGCATATTGAAGAAGGATCAGCCGAGTGGTTCTTGTGGGAGAACAACTCCATTTGGCCTCACTAACTTCACACACCATCAGGCTTCCAAGCAGCTCTCAAGGAAACTCAGTTTTCACACTCTATGCTTAGTGCCCTTTGTATGGCTAGGACTGAAATGAACCTGGTCGAGCATCCCACACAAACGAATGCTCCACATGCGGGTTTCACATGCCACCAACTCCACATTCACAGGCAACTTCAGCGCCACAGCCGTTTTCAGATAGCCCTCAATGCAAAGGCTCTAGACGCAAATATTGGTGTGAGAGCTAATTCAATCAAGGAAACACTGCATGTTGGTGAAGGGCATATTGAAGAAGGATCAGCCGAGTGGTTCCTGTGGGAGAACAACTCCATTTGGCTCACTAACTTCACACACCATCAGGCTTCCAAGCAGCTCTCAAGGAAACTCAGTTTTCACACTCTATGCTTAGTGCCCTTTGTAGTGCATTATCTAGAAATGAACCTGGTAGAGCATCCCACACAAAACGAATGCTCCACATGCGGGTTTCACATGCCACCAACTCCACATTCACAGGCAACTTCAGCGCCACAGCCGTTTTCAGATAGCCCTCAATGCAAAGGCTCTAGAACGCAAATATTGGTGTGAGAGCTAATTCAATCAAGGAAACACTGCATGTGGGTGAAGGGCATATTGAAAGAAGGATCAGCCGAGTGGTTCCTGTGGGAGAACAACTCCATTTGGCTCACTAACTTCACACACCATCAGGCTTCCAAGCAGCTCTCAAGGAAACTCCAGTTTTCACACTCTATGTTTAGTGCCCTTTGAGTGCATTATCTAGAAATGAACCTGGTAGAGCATCCCACACAAACGAATGCTCCACATGCGGGTTTCACATGCCACCAACTCCACATTCACAGGCAACTTCAGCGCCACAGCGTTTTCAGATAGCCCTCAATGCAAAGGCTCTAGACGCAAATATTGGTGTGAGAGCTAATTCAATCAAGGAAACACTGCATGTTGGTGAAGGGGCATATTGAAAGAAGGATCAGCCGAGTGGTTCCTTGTGGGAGAACAACTCCATTTGGCTCACTAACTTCACACACCATCAGGCTTCCAAGCAGCTCTCAAGGAAACTCAGTTTTCACACTCTATGGCTTAGTGCCCTTTGTATGGCATAGGCAATGAAATGAACCTGGTAGAGCATCGCCACACAAACGAATGCTCCACATGCGGGTTTCACATGCCACCAACTCCACATTCACAGGCAACTTCAGCGCCACAAGCCGTTTTCAGATAGCCCTCAATGCAAAGGCTCTAGACGCAAATATTGGTGTGAGAGCTAATTCAATCAAGGAAACACTGCATGTTGGTGAAGGGCATATTGAAGAAGGATCAGCCGAGTGGTTCTTGTGGCGAGAACAAACTCCATTTGGCTCACTAACTTCACACACCATCAGGCTTCCAAGCAGCTCTCAAGGAAACTCAGTTTTCACACTCTATGCTTAGTGCCCTTTGTATGGCTAGGAATGAAATGAACCTGGTAGAGCATCGCACACAAACGAATGCTCCACATGCGGGTTTCACATGCCACCTAACCTCCACATTCACAGGCAACTTCAGCGCCACAGCCGTTTTCAGATAGCCCTCAATGCAAAGGCTCTAGACGCAAATATTGGTGTGAGAGCTAATTCAATCAAGGAAACACTGCATGTTGGTGAAGGGCATATTGAAGAAGGATCAGCCGAGTGGTTCTTGTGGGAGAACAACTCCATTTGGCTCACTAACTTCACACACCATCAGGCTTCCAAGCAGCTCTCAAGGAATCTCAGTTTTCACACTCTATGCCTTAGTGCCCTTTGAGTGCATAGATAGGAATGAACCTGGTAGAGCATCCCACACAAACGAATGCTCACACATGCGGGTTTCACATGCCACCAACTCCACATTCACAGGCAACTTCAGCGCCACAGCCGTTTTCAGATAGCCCTCAATGCAAAGGCTCTAGACGCAAATATTTGTGTGAGAGCTAATTCAATCAAGGAAACACTGCATTGCTTGGTGAAGGGCATATTGAAGAAGGATCAGCCGAGTGGTTCTTGTGGGAGAACAACTCCATTTGGCTCACTAACTTCACACACCATCAGGCTTCCAAGCAGCTCTCAAGGAAACTCAGTTTTTACACTCTATGCTTAGTGCCCTTTGTGTGGCTAGGACTGAAATGAAGGTTGGTCAGCATCCCACACAAACGAATGCTCCACATGCGGGTTTCACATGCACCAACTCCACATTCACAGGCAACCTTCAGCGCCACAGCCGTTTGCAGATAGCCCCTCAATGCAAAGGCTCTAGACGCAAATATTGGTGTGAGAGCTAATTCAATCAAGGAAACACTGCATGTTGGTGAAGGGCATATTGAAGAAGGATCAGCCGAGTGGTTCTTGTGGGAGAACAACTCCATTTGGCTCACTAACTTCACACACCATCAGGCTTCCAAGCAGCTCTCAAGGAAACTCAGTTTTCTCACACTCTATGCTTAGTGCCCTTTGTGTGGCCTAGGAATGAAATGAACCTGGTAGAGCATCCCACACAAACGAATGCTCCACATGCGGGTTTCACATGCCACCAACTCCACATTCACAGGCAACTTCAGCGCCACAGCCGTTTTCAGATAGCCCTCAATGCAAAGGCTCTAGACGCAAATATTGGTGTGAGGAGCTAATTCAATCAAGGAAACACTGCATGTTGGTGAAGGGCATATTGAAGAAGGATCAGCCGAGTGGTTCTTGTGGGAGAACAACTCCATTTGGCTCACTAACTTCACACACCATCAGGCTTCCAAGCAGCTCTCAAGGAAACTCAGATTTCACACTCTAGCTTAGTGCCCTTTGACTGCATTATCTAGGAATGAACCTGGTAGAGCATCCCACACAAACGAATGCTCACATGCGGGTTTCACATGCCACCAACAACTCCACATTCACAGGCAACTTCAGCGCCACAGCCGTTTTCAGATAGCCCTCAATGCAAAGGCTCTAGACGCAAATATTTGTGTGAGAGCTAATTCAATCAAGGAAACACTGCATGTTGGTGGAAGGGCATATTGAAGAAGGATCAGCCGAGTGGTTCTTGTGGGAGAACAACTCCATTTGGCTCACTAACTTCACACATCATCAGGCTTCCAAGCAGCTCTCAAGGAAACTCAGTTTTCACACTCTATGCTTAGTGCTCTTGTGTGGCTAGGACTGAAATGAAGCTTGGTCAGCATCCCACACAAACGAATGCTCCACATGCGGAATTTCACATGCCACCAACTCCACATTCACAGGCAACTTCAGCGCCACAAGTCGTTTTCAGATAGCCCTCAATGCAAAGGCTCTAGACGCAAATATTGGTGTGAGAGCTAATTCAATCAAGGAAACACTGCATGTTGGTGAATGGGCATATTGAAGAAGGATCAGCCGAGTGGTTCCTGTGGGAGAACAACTCCATTTGGCTCACTAACTTCACACACCATCAGGCTTCCAAGCAGCTCTCAAGGAAACTCAGGTTTTCACACTCTATGTTTAGTTTCCTTTGAGTGCATTATCTAGGAATGAACCTGGTAGAGCATCCACACACAAACGAATGCTCCACATGCGGGTTTCACATGCCACCAACTCCACATTCACAGGCAACTTCAGCGCCACAGCCGTTTTCAGATAGCCCTCAATGCAAAGGCTCTAGACGCAAATATTGGTGTGAGAGCTAATTCAATCAAGGAAACACTTCATGTTGGTGAAGGGCATATTGAAGAAGGATCAGCCGAGTGGTTCTTGTGGGAGAACAACTCCATTTGGCTCACTAACTTCACACACCATCAGGCTTCCAAGCAGCTCTCAAGGAAACTCAGTTTTCACACTCTATGCTTAGTGCCCTTTGAGTGCATTATCTAGGAATGAACCTGGTAGAGCATCCCACACAAACGAATGCTTCACATGCGGGTTTCACGTGCCACCAACTCCACATTCACAGGCAACTTCAGCGCCACAGCCGTTTTCAGATAGCCCTCAATGCAAAGGCTCTAGACGCAAATATTGGTGTGAGAGCTAATTCAATCAAGGAAACACTGCCATGTTGGTGAAGGGCATATTGAAGAAGGATCAGCCGAGTTGGTTTCTTGTGGGAGAACAACTCCATTTGGCTCACTAACTTCACACACCATCAGGCTTCCAAGCAGCTCTCAAGGAAACTCAGTTTTCACACTCTATGCATAGTGCTCTTTGTGTGGCTAGGACTGAAATGAAGCTTGGTCAGCATCCCACA
>NW_026698175.1:0-36544 GCF_030435755.1 Ochotona princeps
CAAACCCACTCTTGCATGCCGCATGTACGTAGACTTAAGCTAAACGTGCGCATGCACACGTATATATCATGATTACATCCAAGGCGAGTAGGTGCTGAATCTCACGGATGCGGTTTCTGCAAGGCCTTGGAGCAGAATTGTGCGTGCTCGCAGGGTTTTCTGAGTCGACACGTGAACAATGGTTTACAACACGCCCGTAAACATTCTGTCTAGCCTAGAACGTGCGCGCCTTACTCGCATGCAGTGCGCGTCCTTAATATGAAGCCCTCAATATGCGTACGCGTCGTGGAGATCACACACAACGCGACGTGACACGCGAGTACGCGGCTGTAGGAATTGTTACGTCTTGTACGATGTCAGGCGCGGGTCTATGCAGAATCAGACCAGGTGACACACTTCAAGTAATATTTCATGATTGCCTTAACGTGCAGTATTCGTTGTGGGGAGCTGGCGAGGTCGGTGGGGCCGGGGACACACGTAAGAAGCGTATTTTATGCGTTCACAAAACCCCGGTTTCTTCAGTCGGAGCACCACCAAGGTTCCGTAGACCTGCAATCTCGACCTTACTGCCACTTTTGTGTCGAGCGCTGGAGAGCTCCATGAAAATTTAATATAAAGTAGGGAGCAGAGTCGTGAGTAGCTAGCTCCACACCACCCGTACCGACAGAGCCTCAAGTTCATTCATCCATTACAAAAGCGGTGATCCGGAAAGGATTTGACAGAACGAGCTGCGTATAAACATCTAACATGAAGCCCCCCTGTCTGGTCTAGTATTTGATGCTGGAGGTCGTGAGACGCCACTCCCGTTGCAACTGCCTCTCCAGATCTCCTTCACGAGATGTTGACTACGGATACGTGGGCTATCTGCACCGGCTAGGACCTCTTACAGAAAGCAGGCAGCCAGTGGTTTCACCCTGCCTCTTGACAGACGGACAGCTGGAGCTTTAGGGAGTGCAAGAAGAGTCTGTTACGTGCACACCGTGTGCGTATACCACCATCCATACTCACAGCTCTTCCACGCAGTCTACTTCTTACGAAATGTCGTGGGACGTCCGCGGGCACTCCGGGTGGAGGAGAACCGCGAGTCGCCAACAAGAAAGTACTGGTCTACTGCCACCGTCGGTGATCGTTTGTCCAAGTACGCGAGCGCTCTTCGTTGTTGGTACAGCGACAAGCACTAACACCTCGAATACCTCCATGATCCTACCGGCAGCCTGTGCAGACAGAATGACTTTTTCCATTTCCAAAAACCGGTAGTTTGCTACTTACCCGCAATTTCAATGGCGTTCGAGTGAGCACACAGCAGCAACTATCAGTAAGGGGTACATCTGTTCCATGTGTCTGGTGCTCCTAGCACGCAAAGGAAAGATGCTCCACCCACGATGCTGAGTTGCGGTGTATCTATTGCAGCCTGACTCGCACATGCGACAAAAAGCGCACGCTTGTGAACGTCCACAGCGCCGCACCTGCCTCGCTCGATCACAACCCTTACACGAAAGTCAAGCGATACACTGACGGAGCCTGGGCGTTGTAGTATTATACCGTCCCTGCAGTCCTACTTGAAAGATTTTGTGACCAGGTACTGGGGAGGCCTCCTTACAAGAGCGTGTCTTCGTGTCGCATGGTGAGTGTTCCGAGAGCTGCAGGACACGCGTTGTCCTGTACGATACAAGTTGAACTGCCACATCTGCGCGTAGGCATACTTATTCTCCACATCATAATGTTTGCACATCTGCGTATACATTATAATATATAGGTATAGGTGGAATGCTTACGCACGTATATCCAGATGCGTAAGTGCAGTCAGCGATGTGCACGAGGCGCCTACCTCTCTAGCAGTAGTACCTCACTTAAGTCCCTGACGCCATGTGGCCCCGATTAACGTGCTGTAACCTGATCCCCGTCTGCAACCATCAATACGAGGTTATGGTGGATGTTTACTCAAAAAATTGGGGGGGGGGAAAGCATGTTGTGATTAGATGACCATCATCCACCCGGTTCCCACACAGTCTACTACCATATGCAGCGCCGACGCAGCTACATAACTCACTGCCGCCCCTTGCTACACAACAGAACCACCGCATGCAGTTCTCCCGAAGCACGTACCTCTGAGCTGAGGGCGCGGATACCTTTTCGCATTATTCATAGAGTTTCTAGGGGTAAACAAACATCTGACTTCCCCAAAGAGGCGAGGAAGAGACACACAGAGGGCAGACACTACCATATACGCGCAGATTCGTTTCCTACCTACAGACCTGTATTCACATAGATACGTACGTATTCCTTTATATACGTAGACAAACCCGCGAATGCATTCGCGCTGAGTGTCCAGTCCACAGCTTTTTGTATGCGGTTGACTACTTAAAATACGCTGCAGGGATCCCTTGCCTAGCTATACACTTCAGCTAAAAGCCGAATCACATGCCCACGGGACCAGAACACGTCATCTATATTCCTACAGGACCTTACCTGTGGTTTTGCTGTCCGGCGTCCCTGCTGTGGCCATTCAGCAGCTAATGAAGAGGTGCAACGGGCATACAGCCGCTGCAAAGAGAAGCACTCAAGTTGTTGACGTCTGCACGCGCGAGTCTGCTTTCACGCAGATACTAGGCATCGCAGCTCAGAAAAGGACTTTGACTTCAGGCGTGTGCCCACCTACGAGTACATTGCCAACTGAAAGCCTGTTGCTCATATACCATCGATCGGACTGTCAACAGGCGCTGGTGTACTATAGGCAACAGAGCGGCAAGCAGAGCATACGCTGCTGCACACCAGTCATGTACCTGACTTCCTGAGTATTTCTACGGCAGTACGTCGAGACCTACTCCATATAATGCAAAAAAGAACCTTACGACCTTAGATTGCTATGGGTGGGCAGTGTGCCTTGCCGCCGTATACAGTAGTTCTGTCTCCTGGAGTGTGGCACTATCCCTTTCTTACCGGATAGCGGCGCAGTAAGGTCATTACGAATAGATGAGTACTGTAAGTGTCTCCACAGCTACGAGGGGCGTCGCAAAAGGTCCACACGAAACAGCCTCAACGCATCATCTACACCTCACAACCGAATGAAGTTGCAAGGCGCGCACGGCTCACGCCGCCCTTCCGTCATAGTCACGCGAAAAACTCAACTCTCTAATGCGGCTGCGAGGAGCTTCTGCTCTCATTCATGGCTGAGCACCGTAAAGTATACAACGAGATGATGTTTCTACTTTCAAACCGTGCAGATTATGGGTTGGTTGGTATAAAGAGTGCACTGCAGGGGTCATCTTATATCGTCACAAACGACAACTAGGTACACTGTTCAGCTGAACGCCGCCGCGTGCCGCTGACAATCCTCCGAGCATGAAGCTACAGCCTTTTGAGTCTTTTTCTAGCCTATTAACGAGTTAATTTTCTAGGTGGACACGCCGTGGTTGCGAACATCTTCTACTCCAGGCATTATCTCGAGAAATAAGCAGGTGTGAGTGCAGTGCAGCCGCGCATGTCAAACATGTGAAGCCGTTATCCGAGGCTATTCCGCTGAGTCCTACAGATGCGCATTCTTCTTGGGGTATGTGTCTCACCATGAGTGCACGGATGATCGCTGAGGCGCGCGCGAAGTCGCCGCCAGATTTAGCGCTACAGGTGATAGCGGGGTCCTGAAGTTTCTATGTACCTGTCCTCGCAGCAAAATTTTCCAGTGCACCCTTGAAGTAGCATATCACACCAATAGAAGAGGGGCTCGACACACGCGACAGATTGCAAATCATGAGTTATGCTGCCTACGCTACTACAAAGAGCAGCGAATCCCGTCGCCGGTGCTTGGCCGTAAGAACTTCTCGCAGTAAACGTTGCTGCGTAGCCACCTGCTGTTTTTTGCTCTGTTCCGATACAACACCCTCTAATCCTCTCAGTTTTCTCTTCATGCTGCGCCACGTCTGCAGTCTTTCGTGTCTCAGCCACTGCAGCTCAGGCCTTCAGAGCGAGCGCAGACGCTGTGCCAGTCGTTTCTCCCTCCCCCGCTTCGTACGTCGAGAGTTGGTCCATCTACCGCGGCAGGCCCAGCAACCGTGGAGGGCCTTGCTGAGGCAGCATTAGGCAAAGCCCCAGGGGGCAATTTCGTACGCGTGTCAAGGTGCAACAGCACAAGCTAAATCGGCGGTAAATGGAGCTGCAGCAGCAGTGTGTTCAAGCGTCCACAATCGAAGACTGCGCCACGTCACGTGCCGCCCGGCGCTGCAGGACGCAACTGCCCCCGTACCCACGCGGCCGCCTGAGGTTTATCGAGAACCGGGGTGGCAGAAGCCATGGGAGCCATTTTTTCTCTGCCTGCAAAGCGTCCCATAGAGCTACAGCGGATTGTGAAGAGAGAGGAAAAGCCGTCTCTGGGTAAGTAGCTTCTTCATATCTGTGCAACTCTGCATCAGCTGAAGCGTTGCCTTTGTTGTGTCGCTGCTGCATTGTGGTGTCGCACACAGCGCGAGAATTGCCGTAACTTATCGTCTTTGCGGCAGTTCCGGTGCTGGCGCTTGTCCTAGCGGTTGCTCGGGGCGCCTCGAATTACGCGCGGGACGCGGGTACCACCTACCACCACCACCCTCGTTTGACTGGCTAGGAGTTCTGGAGAAGGTAAGGCTAGGAAGTACGTCCTCTGCTTTTTCACTGTCAAAATTGCCGGTGTAGAGGACAGAGTACGGATCAGCCGGCCCCGAAAGGAAAAATTTCGTCTAACAGTGTGTCGTCCTCAGCTGAAACATCCGACAGGCAGTCCTCTGCTACTTGATAACGCAGACCAAGCTGCCGATGGCGCTGCATCCTCTAAAAGAAGATCTCTGCGGCGCGCTGCCGCATCTGAAAAGCAGGGCGGCTCGCGCGGTGACGAGGGACTATCTGCAGAAGGCAGGTGGTAGCAAGAACACAAACGTAGACATACTCGACCTGCCAAAGCACGTTCAAGAGAAAATCACCGGGAGTATAAACCGATTTGCATGAATAAAAGATGCCTTAATTGAAATACGCTTTCACAGGAGCTTACAGATGCGAGCTTGTCAATCTACATGTAGCGTCTGTTTCCCTAGCCTTGAATAAACCATGCCGCTGCGGCTGTTGAGCACGGCACTAGCTTGCGATGCCCTGGCTTCGGTGTGCATACGTGCTCGCTTTCAATCAGGCGTGCGGCTGGGTCTTGGCACAAGACACGTCGCGCGAAACCACTCGCTTCACGCAGTTCACACGCAACGCCTGCAACGACAACCCACGAGGCGTCGCGGCGCCGTTTCACTTTTCAGCAGAAGGCATACTCGAGAAAAGCGCTATGTATACACCTAGGCCGTTTGTCCGCCACCTCGATAGGTGATTATATGCGCTGCTGAGGCACATACACACGCATTCGCGGGAAATCTCACGTGAAGAAGAAAAAAAGCCACATGACTCAGACGTGTGTACATACTGGTGTGTCAGAATCAATATTATGTAGGAGGGCACATCCCAATAAGAGAAGGCAATCAACGGCGACATGTGCTCATAGTCGTCCCGTGCATAACCTCCGTAGTCACGCTTGAGTTACAGCGTACGCTGCTATCGTCAGGGGGGCGGCCCTTAGACAATCAAAAATCCGGTGTAGGGGCTGCTAACCAAAAAATATGGCGTCCCAACGCAAAAGACCTACTACTCTAGAGAGTGGGTAGTCAGCCCATATGAAACTTTAACAGAGCGCCATAATATGAACAACACAAGACGGACAGGTTGAGACGGCTCGCTCTCTCCCTGTGGTCCTGTGTGGCACCTACTGACAAGCACCGTCTTGATCGCTGGGACGCGGTCACGACAAACGCATAAATCTGCCTGCCGCCACTGCGACTATGTTTACTAGCTGACTTCAATGTGTTCGTCAGTTCCAGTAGTGACACAGAGCCTGCAAGTACGCGTGTAGAAGTGTCAGTAAATGCGTTTTCATGCCCCCAACATTTTGTAGCGTGAAAGAAACGGCTTTGCCTATACAGGAAAGAAAGCGTAGCTACTATTGTTTCGGTCCACACGATCACATGCATGTGGCGATGTCATACAGTGTACGACTATTTACCCGCTAGGACCTCTGAATTCGTTGCTGACGCAGTCTTCGCAGGGCGCCGCGTGGAATTGAATGTTTCCCTCCTCGTCCTCCTTGGGCATTGCTGCAGCATGTGCGCTTCGGCTGTCGAAGCACGTTGCACCGCCGCTGTGCGCATCCAGGGGTTCTAATCCGGCGAAGAGGGGATGCAGGCGGCAGCAAGAGGAGTGTCTCTCGCAATCCTTCGAGCGCTTCGGCAACTTCAAGCACATGCGTGAAAGACAGACGGATCCAGAGGTATAGCCCAATTGCGCAAAAGCGGCCTATGTGTGCACTAGGAATCGGCAAGCACATGCAGAGAAAGACTAGCATATACGACCACGTTCAGCAGTCGAGCAGACGTACTGCCGTCGTCACATGTCGTCTACATATGCACGCAAACGCGACCATACATCTTTACGCTAGGATAGTGATATGCAGTGATGCTAGTACCAAGCCCACCCATGTTAGGTACGCGGATTCTAGTTAGACCTCCTTATAGGTCCTTGTATACTCTTGACTGCTGCAGAGTAACTGGGAAGGCAGATGCGAATCTTCCTGCATATCATTAAGGCGGCTCATCCGACTTGCCAGGGCGGCGGCTGTACGCGACACTGCGGCAAGAAATCTCCTACTTTTGACAGGTGGAGCAGGAGACGGCACAGCCAGGTGGGACATGCGTTTGAAATGCTAATTTTTCAGGAGACAGTTTTCACTATCACAAAAAAAAATTCTGTCGAACACTTGTCCGCCCCGCCGCTGAGAGCACGGCAGTTCATGGGAGCCCGCATGGGCGTGGCGTGCCTCTTTCGCATAGGCCTGCTCGAAATTCAATATGCACTAGAAGTAGGGCATGTATACTCTCCTCTGTCAGTGCGAATTATACACTAGCCACAAGCTCCCTCGAAGAACAAGCATGCGAAAGCCCCGAATGCAGCGTGCTCGTCTTGCACATTCGCGTACTCTGCGCCATGCAGCGCCGTGGATTACACGCACGTGCGCACCGTTTTTGTGATTAAAACGCTACACATGCGTGCAGAATATAATAACGCTGGAACAGAGCCTCCTCAACGCAGTAGAGTGAAAACCCGCATCTTCGTTCCTGTGCAACAGCACGTCCCTTCTGCGTTCACCAACACAACCACGACGTACGTTCACGCAGGAACGGGTGTCTGTACAGCTTGAACAGCATTCCAGACAGCTGTGCGTAACACAGTCCCCTTAGCTAACAAAAATACTTGCCATCTGCATGTTTGCGCGATGGGTTTAAAAAAGACTTTCCAATTATGGAGAGCCACACACATCTGGGCCAACTTTTCGGCGCATGCAAAAGAGTTTTTCTCCAATACCGAAGCACCCACACCGCTGTCCAGCAGCTTTTTCATTCTCTTATCGACAGAAACGTTAACTGGCTTGAAGAAGTATGGCTGCTGCCACGCCTGTGCTTGCTTGCAGCGCACGCACGTTTGCAGTAACAGTGTGAGATCTTCTATGACCGGCGCTCTGTCGTGTACGTGTAATAACAATAGCTGCTTCTTGATGGGGGTTGACGCAGGAGCCCAGCAGCCGGAATAATTCGTATACTGCGCACAGGGCCCGCTAGCCTTTGAAACTGGCCTAACTGAGCAGGCTCAGACCTGCCTCTCATAGGTGTGCGCGTCAGCTTCCACGCAAGACGACCACCGTCACCAGCATACTCACGCTCTGAGTCTTGTTCTTATAAAACACATGCATACCTTGCTTACAAGGACCGCTGCTGCTGTGGTGCTCATGATATCACAGACGTCCTGCACATTCACCCACTGCCGCAGGCCTTTCTGCCTATGTAGGGCCTAGGGCTGAATACGTTGAATGGCTCTCGGGTCATCACCACATGTGTCTGCTGTACGCATTCGCTACTCTAAAAGCAGGCATTTTTGACAGGCGTCTGTAACGCACGCACACTGTCCGCCCCACGTTGCGGAAGAACACATGAACAATTGCCGGCTGAACCGCAAACGCAGACGCAAAAAACAACGTGCGTAGGTGGTCACAAGAACTACCCCCGCATAACATGAGGAAGCTCATAGATAACCGTAGCTCTCATACGTTCTCAAGCGCTCGAAAGCCAGTTTCTAAGCTTGCCTTATGCGGGCAAGCTCGCAGCTGCCGACGTCAGGACGCTAAAGCTGGAGTAGACACAGACATTCGGAGCGGCGCCAAGTCTCCGCGTCCGCCAGGAAACATAGAAGGTTTTACCGTGGTGCGTCTGTGTACGTGGCTTCGCGTGCGTGTACGACACGAAGCATATAGATATCGGGCGCGCACGCACGCAGCGGCCTGTCTGTGCTTTGTTATACGAAAGTGTACGTATCACCGGAGCTCGGGAACCGGCCATTAAGGTCCCCCAAGTCCGTTCCACAGCTGTGGTATTTCTTCCTAACACCTATGTCTGCCCTGTTCGCATCGATGTGCGAGTGCATCGTACGCGCTCGAGAATGTGCTGTCGCTCACAGCACGTTGAAAGAAACAAATGCAAGAAAACGGTACACGCAGTGTTCTCCTTCCCGGTTGTGATCCTGCGATATATACGAGCGCAAAGAGTCCTCCGCTGGCCGAGGTGAACAAAATACACGAACACAGGCACCTGCCGACCACCAAACCGCCATGCGCCAGCTGCGCACCTCCCATACTTACCAATACTTATTTCGCAAGCCCCGCCACTAGCATACGCACGCGCGTACTCAGAGTGTGCTAAAGCCTCTAGCCCACACCAGGTGTTGACAGTGGGAACTTACACGCAGCGGCGGTATCAGAGGGGTCTCCCGGATCAGCGCCAGCAGCGGCAGCGGTACCGCTATCGCCCTTACGACGCATGCCATCTACCCATCGCTGCAACGCACGCGCGGAGGCACTCAGTCGCTGCACATCAACCACCCACAAACACTCCGCGCACGTCAGACATCGCATCATCGGCGGCCGCGCACGCACGTATGTGGCCACAGGAACGTGAGTACGACAGGTCATGTCTGCGGGGGCGCAGACAAAGGTGTCCGCAGCATGTGCGAGGAACCGAGTGCAGCCCCAGGCACGACGCATCATTCCTCACACGGCAGAAACCTAGTCAAGAAACGTTGTTCCTTCGCAGGAAAGACTCCGGGCTCTCTCTGTTAGTGCAAAGTTGAACCTGTAGTGACCACCCGCACCCGCCGGCAATGTTATCGGAAAAAAGATACCCAAGACGTGTCGAGCACACAGATGCTTACACACGACACACGCACACACACGCCCACGTAGTCATACACTACTGAGCGAAAGAGCCCAATATAGATGCCCAGCCGATTCATATCAGCAGCAGCAGTCGCGGAACAGTGAGCAGCCATCTGCAGCGGCAAAGAAGTCCCCCACAAACTACTACTCTGCGTGGGACCATCCGTCTGCGCAGCAGAAATCGTGTCGCTTGTAGGTGACCCGCTCCTGCAGGCGCATTACCCAGACATTCTAGCATACGTGGCAGCAAACACCGATCTCCCCTCAAAAGAAACCCACGCATTACCTGTATCCGCACGAGAATCCCCTTCTGCGGCCAAGCTGCGTGTGCAGAGATAAACACCAAACTACAAGCCATCTGTATCGGTCCGTGCCGGTTACGACTGGCAATAGCAGCGCCAACATCGTGCTCGTCGTTAACCTGCTACGGCCGGGCAACCAACGGGCGGCGGGCAGTGCATGAGGTACTGCACAAATACTGCCGGCCTTTTCGTACTCCGTACCCATGTCTACGCAGTAACCTATATTCATGTATATCTACCTCTGCGGAGCCAGAACACAGTAAATCAGAATCGTAGAGTAACAAAAGTCTATACGTATCTCTGTGTGTGTGTGTGTGGGTGGGTAACGCAGTCTCTGTAGTATGCATGTTGGCTCTTACGAGCTCAAGCAGATCTATTTCGTATGAAGGATTTCACCCCAATGCACCGCAGAACCCGAGTCACCGCTGCGTCGGTGGCCGTGCACGCTGAACCGCTTTCGCAGTGTCTCGGCAGCAGCGGTTCAACGGACGCCCATTGACAAACGCATGCACTAAAGATACAGAATTATTTAGCAGCGTCTCAGACATGTTAGTGTCCGTAACCCGCACCAACTGTGCGCACATGTTGTCGGGCATCCGCCCGGCCTCCTACTCAGCTGTGCAGGCTTCGTGAGCTTCTTGTATATGTATCACTACCTGCAACCTACTGACGCTATGCTGCCTCCTGCTACTACTGGCTGCACCAGCACTGCCTGCTGCGGTGGCTATAAGCCCGCTGCAAGGAAGCTTGCTCATTTGAGGCAGCTGACGCAGCGCTTTACCATTATCATTCCTATGCTCCTTTTGGTAGTCGCTGCTCTCCTCCTCTCTCTATGAGCCTTAGCAATGCACGTACGCAAATACAGAGAAAGAGATATACTCGCGTATGTTCACACATACATATTACACTGTGCCCATACACATATTTAGGTCCAGATACACGTAAACATATGTGTAGAGGGCTCATAATCAACAGCAATTCTGTTGTACCACGTTGCTGCGCCTAAGTCGCCCATGTGCTTGTGTGTATCACCACGACGTTGCGCTCAACAACGGAAATAATGCTGTGCTGCGTTTTTAGCTTACTGCTGTGAGTTCTCGCCCGCTGCTGCATTGATAGCGGCTGCAGCAGCCGCTCCTGCCCGCTGCCTGCGTTCCGCAGCAGGAAGCCTCACAAGGGTGTGCAGCACGTCCTCCGAATGCAGAGCAACATTAGGAGACACCTCTGCCGCAGCAGTTTGCAGCAGCTTCAGCAGCTCGTTCAACGGGCAGCCAATCGGCCTGCATCCGTAGCAGAATCCAGTGTCTCAACAATCACGTCACCATGAGAAGGCGCGCGCACAGCAGTAGCAGGACGCTCCAGCTGCTTCTTCTACGTCGAGGTTTTTACCGTCTGCTTCTCCACGTGCAGCCGTGGGAGCTCTGTCCCCCTACTCTGTCCGCGTCGCCGACCCCGTGTGCATGCTTCGCTTCTATCGAAAACGAGTCAGAGGGAGCAGGATGCGCCTTGGAAGATGCCCTTTCCACGTCATGCGCGTCAGGAAGCTTCATGCGGCCAGCCGCAGTGATGTCTGCAGACTTTCCATCGTCCGCAGTTGGTGTCGTATAGCTAGGGAGGGAAGACCTTCGTAGTCGCTGGGGTTGCCACGGATTCCTCCCCACTACGGCTATGGTTGCCAGACGCAGACCTCTGAACAGCGGCTGAAGCGCGTTCAGCGTCTCCAGGAGGAGGCTCTCCCGCCTCAACGTGAGAGGGCCGCAGGAAAGCCGCCTACGTGACTCACTGAATACACCGCATTAGAGCTGTCGTGTTGTGTAGTACTGACAGCGACAGTATGCGCGGCTTGTTTTACCCCGTGGAAGAGAGTGCCTGATGCAGGAGCATTAGCAGAGAAAACAACAGAGGTGCTACCTGCATTTGGGCGTTGTTCCTCAATGGCAGAGCCAGCGTAAATAGCCGATGCTGGAAGTTTCGCAGCCCGGTCTACCGAGGATTCGAGAACATGAACATCAGCACTAGCGGTGGATTCTTTGCTGGCTGCAAGGCCGGGGTTGTTTAAAGTTTTAGTGGCCTCTTGCGCAAAAGCCGCCGCAGCAGATTTCTCGCAGGACGCCAAGCGTAGAACAGGCCGGAGCTGCGGTACCTTCAAGGGCCCCAACCGCACATGAAACGTCCTTCGTACGCAGACCAGGCCTTGCCTTCGCCTGCAGGCGAGATAAACTCTTCTTGACCTTCGCTTGCTCCGCCTCTCCGTCCTTTCAAAATTGCTGGTGCTGGCGAACGCTCACACGGGGCCCGACGGTAGCGTCTCTCCTGCAGCTTCTGGAGTTCTCCTAACTGGAGCTGTGAAGCCTGCTGCTGAAATTTTTGCTGCCTTTCATGTTGGTCCTCTGGATGCGGCTTGGACTGCTGCAGAGCGTGTTGCTCTCGCAGCTGCACCTGCTGGTAGTGCAGGGGACGTTCCTCCGCCTGAAGCTGCGGTGGGTGGTGCTGTTGCTGCAGCTGCTCCAAATGCGGATGTCCACCGGGTAAATTTGGCTGCAAGTTGTACTGCTGAAGGTGTTGCTGGTTCTGCTGCTGATGCTGAGGAGCGTGATGATGCTGCTGCTGCTGCAGGGGGTGCTGATACTGCTGCTGATGCTGTTGCAGATGCTGCTGCTGCTGTTGCTCCCGGGCTCCCTGCTGTCCCATGTGGTGCTCATGTGGCTGCTGCTGCTGCATGTACTGCTGCACCGCACGAGGCTGGTGATGCGCGAGGGGCTGCTGCTGGACAGCCTGCGGCGAGTAGTGCTGCTCTGTAGGCTGTGGGTTGTGGGGGGAAAAGCGGTTGCACAGGTCTGTGAGAGAGGCTTGCTGCGACTCATACAACCGGTGCGTGTGTTGCTGTTAGGGGCCGCTGCGAGTGCTGCTTCTCAGCGAAAGGCTGATGCGGCTGAGGCTGTTGCAGCGCGGCGGGCTGTTGCGGCTGGTAATGCTCTTTGATAGGGGGCTGAGGTGGACGATGCTGCTGTCTATATGCTTGATGTGGTGCATATTCTTGTACCGTACGGAATCCGCCTTGTGCGAATTGATGGGGGGATTGCAGCTGAGGCGACTGCTGCTTTAGAGAGTGCTGCTGGTGAAGGTGGTGCGGCTGAGAAGGTCGCGATTCTTGCAGAGAACGTTGCGGCTGCAGAGAGTGATGCTGCTGTTGCTGCGATTGAAGAGGCTGCTGCGCCGGTATGTGTTGTTGCGGCTGGCTGCAGAGGCTGCTGATGTGGGTGCTGCTGAGGGCTGGAGACGTTGCTGCTGTGACTGGGGGGAGCTGCAGCGGTTGCCCGCTGCTGCCTGCTGCTGAAGTTGAAGCTGCTGCGGGGTGGAGATAGTGCGGAGAGTATAGGTTTTGTGACGGTCTTGAAGTTGATGTGGCTGCTGCTGCTGTTGTGGCGGCAATGAGAGATGCTGCAATATCTGCCGCTGCGTCTGCTGTTGATGCTGTTGTTGCCGCCTAGGGGGCTGGCAAAATGGTGGTCCGAGTTCCAGCGTTTCGTAGTGCGACCGGATCGCGGCGGTGGAGGCGCCTGTTTCCTGCTCTGCCCCCTTCCGGCCTGCCCTCCCATTGCTGCATGTTTCCCTGCTATACTGCAATTGCTACTGCTCATTGTGTGTGCTGCCGGCCCCCGCTGCGGTGGAGAAACGGTGCAGAGAACACTAGCGCAGTTGAGAGACAAAAAATAGAAGTTCTCGTCCCCAGCCACTGCTGTGACGGCAGCGGCGCTCAATGCCACCCTCTGCCTCGGCCGAAACGCAATAGGCGCCTTGATGTCATCCGGTGTTGCCTGCGGGGGTAGAGAGACTTGAAAGCAAGAGGCGGTCCTAATCGATTGTGTGTATGTAGAGGAAAATCTTATCATCAGCGCCCTAGACTAGGCAATGTTGTCAGTTGTGTGTGTTTACATGGAGATTGTCTCATTGATCCCGACGGAAAACCACGACGTATATACTTGCGTGTCACATGCGCGGGGGGTGGTCCTAGTGTAGTAAGGAGACGGCACTTGTATGCACTGCTTACAAGGCATGTGCGACGCTTGCTTGAGTACAGCTGCCCCCTGGCCGATGCAGACGAGAAAGCTGCTCTGATAAATAATGAGTAAGGTAGCACGACACGCATATTTATTAGTGCATATATTTCGATAAGGGGTGATCTGAGAGCAGCGGTCTAGAACGGCGGTCTTTAACGAGCGCATGGCTGACAAGTCAGAAGTCCGTAGACATCACCCAACCTGCATAGGTGTTTCAAACTAGACCATAGTGATAAGCGTGCAACAAGCACTTCGCTTTGCAGGTGATCGATGAATACAATTTGACATGCCTCTAAGAAAAAAAAGATGTGGATATTCAGCATTAAAAGTCTGTCGCGTTGATTGCATGCATAGAAGCTTAGGAAACGGAAGTAGGACAACTGCTGGCAGGTACAAGCTATCGCTTTCGTTCGAGAAAGCTATCGAAGATCCGCCGGGATGATGCGCTCCGAAAGAAATTGTGCGCTGACAGGAGATACGTGAGGGCATCTCAGCTTGATGGAAGGGCGGACCTCTCTAAGGAACCGAATGTACGCAGACATTATCACATGCTATAGGTGGACCCGGCGACCCACACTAATCAGCGTTCATCAGGCAGCCTGTTCTGCAGGTATTTATTGCGCGTGAGTGACATGCCACCAAAAAGGTACATTAAGGATTTCCGTATTGGAAATTGGCGTTGCGTCGTGTGCTGGAAGCCTCTGTATCCCTCCTGCGACGAGCATTGCAAACGCAACCGTCCACTCTACGACACACCACAACGGCGTACGGGTCGTGACCAATGCAAACTCAGGCCTTCGAACGAGAACGCTTATGAATACCCGCAGAGACAAACTACAAATCTGTTACTAGAAAAAGGCTTGCTTCCGATGTAACGTGCGTGAGGCACCTTAAGCCTAATGAAAAGGCGGATCTGCTTAAGAAGGCGCTGCGAACACCAGGTCACACAATGAATCGACGAAGCCCCAGCAGACGAAGCACGTGCGTGCAGGTCGTTAGTATGTTTCATAGCTTATAAGGAACAAGATCAGATTGCGCTTTGCCACTGAGGCCCCTACACTGAAGAAACACCCTGTTAAGATCGAAGGAGCCGACGAAAGTCGTCGCGCTTCTAACCGAACGCACACGATCCCATAGCATCGTGAAGTTTCCTCCACTTGATAGGACGTTAGTGTTCATCAGCAATTTCTTCACTCCGTGATAGCAGTAACTTCACATAGCACCGCAAGCCCACGTAGCATCGTATTCCTTACGGTAGAATGTATCTTTGTATTATGAGCTGCACGCTTACCTCCACGCAACCTAAATCGCAAAACTGGGTGAGTTGGGTTCCAGGCGCAGCACACACGCATGAGACTGCCAACTGTAACCAAAAGCGGACGCTTCGGAGAGGGTACGCCGGTAAAATTACTCCGCTGCGGCTGCTGTCATGCATTTCAACAAAAGCCCGAGAGAAAAGACAGGATGCGTGGCGTGACCTGATTAGCTTCAATTCGGAAGACGGCTGCTCTAGCGCCCTGATGAGGATGACGGAGAGCTGCGTACACAAGTTCGCTGTGCATGTCCGCCTTGTTTTTCACGCAAGTAGGGAACACAGGCATGAAGGTGGCACGTCTTGCGGGGATGACGTCCTTGTCTTCGAGTGGATCGAATTGTTGGAAAGAGCCGGTTGTGTGTGTGTGTGTGTGTGTCGTGGTGTTACGCCACCCGAACACAGTGTTTTACTAGCCCCTGTCAATAATGTAACTTCCGGAACAGTTACAAGTACTGCATCGCTGACTAGTTCTCCCCCGTATTAGCAGTGACTCTAGTGATTTATCCGAAGACAGTAAGCACCAGGAAGCGTGTAAAAGTCGTGAAGCACTTCCCAACAAACTACCCTGTTAATGCACTGCAGAAGCAATAGGGTGACAACGAATAAGGAGAAAAACTAGACTCTGATGCAGTCGGTGCGCTTGTATGAGTCGTGGGTGTCACGCCAACCTGGACGCACTTTTCTGCTAGGGCCTTCGTCAGTATCATTACTACCGCACCGTGCCAACTACTGCATCAGAAACTATTTTCCATCTGACTCTGTATTTCGTTAGCCCCTGTCAGTATTATCAGGATCGGAAGTGGGAAATACTGCAGCAGAGACTAATTTTCCTCTTAATCGCATTGACACCAGTGCTAGTGCAGTGCATTGACAGAATTGATTTGTCAGTAGGTGTTTCATTAAATTCTAAGCGCCTCCTGGTGCTGACTAGCTTCGGAAAAAATCCGCTGTTCTACCGACAAAGGAAAATGCGAGACCACGCTGTGTTTTGATGAGGACGCCCGCTTCGCGCTCATTACCGACAGTTGCTGAGGGGGTACGGTTTGAGGTTACGCTAGAGTCCAATCATAGCAACCGCGAAGACCAACCATATTATACGTGACGCTATTATCGCGCGTGAGCAGCCACAGTGTGTCCCAGTGCGACCAGATCTACTAGGGTAAAAGAAAGATACATGGTCCAAAACGGGCTACTGCCGTTCGATCTTTAACTACAAGAGCGCATGTATCGATTGCGATTCAGAGCAGCGAAACGTACGATTTGTGAAGTGCTGAATGAGGACTGTAGACAATTCCTGCTAGCATGCGTTCTCCTCGGGCAGTGTTGGACCCATGTCACAAATATTCAAGCCAGCTCTACCTCAGTGGAGCATCTCGAATGTCCGCGTATCTACAAGGCATTGGTACTTGCAATGTAGGCTGTTGCCAAAAAGCACTGTCACTCCCGGCTGGTTTCACTGTGGATTGTACAATAATCTGTTAGATGAGACCGGGTCACAATTTTGGTGCCAAAAACCGCGGAGGTGGATCTATGGCTGCATGTTCTTTATACACACGCGTGGTGTAGAACAGATAGGTTATCTGCGCATGAACTTTTAACACACCATACAGGAGGGATATACCTTGTGCTTGTTTTCTGCTGTACAGACACAAGATATTAGCGAATCAATGCGATATTACCGCTCTGAGATGAAATGAACGCCGTCTTACACGTGCACACCAACTCACGTGATGACACACACATAAAGTGTCCGTAGAAGCGAACGCTCGTTGCTGGAACATGACGTCGTTCCAAAGGCATCCCCTCATCTGCTGTAGGCATCCACATTTCTGAGCATCGTACTTCTTGAATTCTTTTCTGCACATTGTGTCACAGGGGGCTCGTGTGAGGTCACAGCGTTCTGCTCGTCAGGACGCTGTGATAGCTAATATATCCTACGTAAGGTCAATTGTCTGGTACAATGCCCTGTTCTCTATAATACGGATCAGTGTAACGTTACAAAATGGAGTACCGAGCCATTCTGCATCTCTCGACAGCTTGGTTATGCGGATCACTGCATCACTTGCCGCAGCTTTGTACAACCGAGCGCTTGCAGCTGAGCGCTTCCGTTTGTGGTTAAGCTAGGGCTACACATATAATGTCCGACGGTTCGCGTGATCACTAACCGGACGCCTGAAATCGTGTGAATTGGAGTCTGTTTAGATTCACCTGCTGATCGACAGCAGATTGACCTAGTAATCCTGCTAGCAAAATCGCTGAGCGATGGTTTTCAGGAATAACTGCCAACGTCCTCCAGAGGAGTTGAGACAAATCACGATTGATCACGAAGTAGTGTGATTCCCCTCCAGAGCCTATTTATAGCCCTCGTAGCTGTCGAGGGCATGTTAAAATTTCTCTCCACACTTGAGAAAAAGGCTCTCAAGCTAGTCATCGAGATTCATAGACTACGGCCGCCTCTGCTTGCCGATAACGATGTAATTTGGCAGCCTGCACTGACGCGCTCGAATTATCTATCTGGGCTTGAGGCCCCTTTTGAATCTGCGAGGGGCCTGTTCTCGTCCGAGGAGTAAGTATTCTGGTGTCACACATTTCATAGGCTTACTCAAGTCTCATTCGCGCCTACTTGGGTGCTCTCGGATACGCAGATTCGCGCGGTATGTCCCAGCACACGCACGGCAGACATTCTTCGATTCACTGTTGAGATCTGACGACATTTGTATACTATGCATACTCGAGTTTTTACGCATAGCCAGGCGAAGAGAACAAGATTCTAATTAACTCCTCACAAATATGCGGCTGGGCTCATCGCTCTTTCTGGGCGCGGTGAGGACTGGGAGGGCACACAGCATGTCATGCACTTCGAACAATCGTTTTCCCCAGAGGGCGTGCTGTCTCCACCAAGAATGATTCTGCAAACCGCCAGGTGTAAAGCCACCTTCACCTTCCTGCTTGAACGATGTGGAAGCGTTTGGAGCTTACTCACTGCAGAAAAGAACTGGTGAAAAACTATATATCAATGTCCCTATTGGTGTGTACACACAACACACGGTGTAAGAGTATCATCTCGAGAGAGCCGTCCTGGGAAACGCGGAGTACAGAGATTGAAAGAAAGTACACCGTAGCTGTGGGTCCCTCACCCTGATTGTCGCCTCTTTGGGTGTCCTGAAAGACTGCGTGCTGGCGGCACGATCACCTGAAGTACAGATCACCTTCGGCAAGAGGAACCGTCAGGTAGCGAGAGTTTCTGAAACTGGAATATATGATAACGTTTCAGCCTTCCCTATGCAGTATGCAGTCTACATGGCCTGTTTCAAGTGCAGGCAGCTTGCGCTCATACGGTAGAAGTGTTCTGCAGGCTCCGAGTTCGGAGCAGATAAGTCAGGATTTCAGAGGTAGGATCTCGGACGGTGTACCGAGTCCAACTAGCAGTGGGAGTGATGACCAGTCACATGCACCGGTTCTCTATTTGCTCTGGCTCGTACGTGGCAAATTCGGAAGATGTGAAGCGTGCCCCGCCTTCTACGCACAAAGGCAGTAGCACATCATGAGGGTGTGACTTGGCTTTACGTTTACATGATAGCTCTGCGCGACTGACATGACAGGCAAGCAGTAGGTAGTGAATAGATAGTGTCAAGTTGTGTCTTTCGACCGGCATTCACGTGAGCACCTGTATCCCTATCCGCGCGTCATGCTATACCGTCGATACCGAGAGCGCAACAGGCGACGCTAGGGCGTCGCAGTTGACGGTTGCTATGTGACCGGGGGTCGCTGAGTGGAACGGGGGGACTTCAACGGCTTCAATGAAACAGCAGCCCGTTTAATGTGCTCGAGTCTGATTCTAAAGCGCTCGATCTTGTCCAGCATTTGACCTGTGCGTGTGTACCATCTACCATGTGGGCGTGTCAAGTGTCTACATTCAGCTCAAATCTCTGCCAAGCCGCATCTTCCCGACTCGCAATGTTGCACGTGACCCGATGTCTACGGCCATGATCAATAGCCGGGTGAGTGCTAACCGAAGGATGCGCAGAACTGCTGTAGTGGGAGTCCGCGCTGCATGTGACACGCTAGCACTTGGTAGCTCAGCCTTGCTGCGGCTCGTGCACACGAACGTGTACTTGCTCCACGCGCTTCAACTATACACACATCTGATTGCTGAAGACACGTGTACCACACGCCTATGCACAGTTACGCGAACACATTAAAAGGTTCTACGCGTACATATGTGTATATACAGATACACATACCAGTGGCTGTAACTTGAAAGAAGACACGCAGCCGTAGTGCTACAGAGGTACTCGCAATATATCGCGTAGTTTTGGGCGATAAATATAGAGCGCGTGTGAAACGCAGCTCCGTGGAAGATTAACCGCTGTCCAAAAACAAATGGAGCGTACATTCCTGAATATCTGGAACAGTGGTATATGTTTGGTAGTGGAACTAGGAACACCAGTCGGTACATGAAAGAATTCCCGGTGGCCGCGCTGCAGCTACGGCACACCTACACCTACCTCGTATTACTGTTCATCTGCTTCATGCCTAGGCGTCACGGTGTGGGAGCCTGTAATCGAGAACATTGCTGCCACTGCTATACGGCACTGCACGTCAGTGCGCGCGCTCACACGTGCGCTTCCTGCCGTATTGATTCCTGTCGGCCGCGAGGGGCAGCAAGCGTCGTCGTCGGCTGCCCGAGTTGAAACCAGCAGTGCGTAGCGGCTGTTTCTGGTGCTGCTGTGCCGTGTGCTGCCGTCCATGCAATGTCTTCACGCATTTTCAAGCCTTTTGATATTTATTATGCGGCTACACTCACGTTTTTGGTGCGGAAGTTGATGTTGCCGGGGCCGCATCGTAAGGGGACGGTAGCTGTGTCCCTCCCTTCGTGCAGCCCCGCTCTCCTCTTGCTGCACATCAGCACAGCCAAATGGAACCTGCCGTCTTCCTTTTCTGGCCTGCGGTTGATGGTGCCCTTCGCTTACGTTCACGCAGAAGTCGGCTGGAAATTTCAGTAGTAATATCGTGTGTCGCTGGCATGCGCCGTCGAGGCCACCGCTGCCAGGCTCACCTAGACACATGGTGACTTGAGGGCCGCAGGGCACATGTCCGTGACCCGGGTTCTTTCTAGGGTTTCTGCAAGGTCGGGCGGAATATCGTCAATTATTCGATCTTCGTCACTCTGAAGGTCTGTTCTCAAGTAAGGCTGTCGTGACGGTCGACATCTTGACTCGCTACGAGCTAGTAGCGGCGAGCAGATAGGTCCTGCACTCGGCCAGGTCCTACATACACCGGATTTGTAAATGCAGTTTCACCCATCGGCGAGGCACTGCGTACGTGTGGCCCGTAGGCCTGTAAAAGTAGGCTTCGTCTTCTCCCCTGCGGGTGACGTGCCACCCCTCTTCTTTCCATGGTCGGCCACATCGACCCGGTTCCTCCACATGTGCGTTAACAGGAGGCAAAGGAGACAAAGGCAAGCATCCTTACATAACGCTCGTCGTTGCTGTGAACAGCATCCCCTTTCTAGCGGCGGTATAATTTTTGCTGCGGGTCTAAAGTAAATATACTTAAGCGTTCCTTCGGATGATGGGAAGCGTTCACCTTATTCTACCATGCGCTCCTTTCATGAGCTAATCCCGGCAGGATTCAGCAAGGAAGGAGAACTGTCCTTAGCTGAGCAGATGGGGAGTGCCAGCTGCTCTAAATTCTTTACAGTGTGTAGCTCATATCTAGGAAACGGACACCGAAGGGGTTTATATCTAGCCTCCGAAGCCATTTTACCGCGATATAAAGGAACGGGAGGCGAAAGACACATCCAGAAATGGAGGTAGCGCAAAAGGGGAAGCGTATATAGAGTGAATGACTAATTGTGACTCCAGGACAAGCTAGCGGTGATGTCCTGCGCGGTGACGGAAACTATAATACCGAGGCAACCAGAATGAAGGCCGTGAGGGGGCGCCGTACTGTCGTCCGCCATTACCTCACAGGACAGTTCTCTTGTAAGGAACAACAACAGTGCTCTCTCCTCCTGCCACTCGTGTGTCATTACTAATATCGTGGAGTGCAGTAATTCATGCATGAAGGACTCTACAGTCTCCACGCTCAGGATATCTGGTGTGCTTCATCAGTTACATTCTATCTGTCTGTGCTGCATCTTGTTGCAGCCGCTGTATTACTCTATAAAGGGTAGACGGCTGTAGCACTTCAACGGAAAGAAGCACAAGTCTTATTTTTTGCTTTAACGTATCATTCTCTGAGCTTCGGTGCGGCCCGGATTATTTTAGTGGCAGCGAAAGGTTGATCTGCTGCATCCGGTACTACCAAAGTACGCAGCACGCCTTTGAGCCACTCCTGTCACTCGGTCACTGCATCCCTGTCCACCGGAAAGACCGCTGCAGGCGGTTGAGTTTCCAATCGTTAGCGTCTCGTGTATCGTGTTTCTGCCGCCTCAAGGCCTTACCAACCAGACATGATGGCCTTCGTAGGCGCTACTTTTCAGACGTTGCTTCCAGGTGTTCATGCTGCCCCAGCGTCTCCACGGTGCGTGATTGCGTTCTGCTTGTGCTGTAACTCGTGTAGGAAACACAACGTAGGCGACCCGCACAGCCGCAGCCGCGCTGCCGCCTCCCCAACTGGCCATCGCACCTGTGTGTCGAACAACCAGCGGACGTGAGTAGCAGCCAATTCTGCTTACCACCGGCAGCTTCGAAAAATAGCAGCAGAGAGCATTTTTTTCAAACAGCTGCGCACAGCGAGGTCTATTAGCCATCTGAGGACCCCATACGCCGCAGGTATCAGAGGTAGTAAGCATGCAAACGAGAGCAGGTAATTCTAGCTTCAGTAGGCGCCGCGCCACCGGAACTGAGTTGATGTGGGTGGAATGAAGCCGCTTTTTCTCCACCATCGTCGACAGACCCCCTAATAGAGCTCGCGTATATTAGTGGGCACTGTTGTTGACGTGGAATTGCTAACGGGCCTCGCAGTAGGTGGAGTCACTGTTAGTCTTGATATGCGCAGGCCCGGAAAAAACGAGACAGAAGTCCAGCCTCTGCCGAACGAGGAAGCTTGAACAATGGGGCGACTGCGCGGCGCGTGCGCAACTCCCCAACTCTGCTTTACCTGTTCGTAGTGGACGTGTAGTGCCTGCATAGGTTCACCTGAACCTCTTCAAGATAAAAGAGATAACATTTTTCAGCTAATCACGGACGCGATCAGGTTTTTTCTCAGAATGCAGTGTTTGGTGCAGTGCAGTGCCACAGCGTCACTGTTGGACCTGTAAGAAACGATTATCAAGACCCTCAAGCAGTCCGAGCGAGCTACGAGGTGTTCAGCCCAGCATATGAGGAGCCGTGAGGACTACAAGCAGGACTGTCATCCAGCCGCAGCACGAGAGCTACATGCTTCTCATCCCAGCGTATACGAGGGCATCTGCGGACCTCTTCTATGTCGCGTAGGTGACAGCCAAGGAAACGCTCAGCCGCGCGTGTCTATGTCATCGTGTTCAATCTGTCCAAATGGCTCGCTCATGCAGCACATTTGTCGACACAAAGAAGTGTCTCCCGAAGGTGCTGGAGGGGCAGCTGGCGCTGGTCATGCACCGTGTCTTCATGCTGAAGCGTGTCGCAGTTTCCTGCCGCCGGAAGCTCCTCAGTGTTGCGGTGTTGCGGCCTCTTTGGGTGGTGAGCCTGCACCTTCTGGGGGCTCCACCTTGGAGCAGGCTGCATCTTCCGTTTTACATGTTCTTTGTTGGTTTCTCCTGCCTGCTCGGCTGTCGCGGCTTTGGCGTCTACTCCTACGAACGGTCTCACTGCGATGGCGCCGAGCCCCTCTGATTGATGGAGCCGTGTGCTTCAGTCAATGGCGCCAACCTGTCACTCCTATGCGACCATCGTGTCCACAGAACGGTTTGTACGGGACGTGGAATCGCTTGACATCAAAGAAAGCAGATGTGAAGAGGCGTGTTGCAGCAGTGCTGCCCCTACTCGGCCACAAGAGAGCCGCCAGCGAAAACGGTGGCAGCACCGTTCGGGTACCCTTGCTGTCATGTTGTTTGTTTGCTTTCTAACTTCGCCTTGCATTCTTTCGGCCTATGTAGAACGGCTGCCCTTTGCTACATGGGCACCAACAGCAAAGTTATCTGCATTATCCGTAGGGTCTTCGGAACTCCGCGGAGCATTCCAAACAGAGCCGCGAGCACGAGCGAATAAACCAGTGCAGAGCGGCGTTATCGTGTTTGCTGCCGCCGCATTCAAGTCTCTAATCCCGCCTGTGTCTCCAGGGTTCGCTGTCATCGAAGGCAAAACGGGAGGAGCGTCTCAATTGTATGCTAATCCTCCTACGCTGCAGCTTTCCGGCGCAGACTCTCTATATTGCAGCTGTGAGTTGCGCAGAAAGGATGAATTCGGGGGGACCAGCAGCGAAGGAGTCAATGTTGGTGAGCCTAACTACGCCGCAGGTAACGCCAGCACGACGGAGACGACAGAGAATAACGGCGAGATGTATGGACGGCGCGTTGGCAGCAGCACTACGCCACAAAACCCTTATAACGAGGGTCGGTGGTGCTGCAGCCCGATGAAATACAGGAGGCACTTCGACGGGTCTTCCACGCACCTGATGGGGTAGCGTTTGCTTCACTCGGGGACTCCGGACAACCTGGCACGCAGTTGAGTAGTGTAAGCGGTGCCACCCAGACAGAATTTTCTCAGTGCTGAGGCGCGTGTATTACGGTGCTGACTGACCTCATTCTGGAGGGGGCTCTACACCCATTTCTCTGTAGCCTACAGACATCTCCTGCATCTCGTGGCAGAGACGATAGAGACTAGTTATTGTGTGACCCTGTACGTCTGCGACGATATGTAGAAGTAGGACCGTGAAATTGCTGTAGTAGCAGCTGCCGCTACTACTGGTGTAGAGCGCTTTTTGAATGTAACGCGACGACTGGTGCTGCAGAAACAGGCAGGATAGCAGTATGCTACAACGGCACATAGTGTCGCGGGTGACCCTCCCTCATGCTGCCTGTGAGTCCCTCTTGGCCTCTGCGATCGTGACTTATACCCCTCTCATGTACTTTTAGGTCGCCTGACCCAGGCACACACAGACGCCCCTGGCGCAGCTTCATGCGGAGCTCACTTAACGATCGTCGCAGGACAAGTGCATACTTCCTCAGTGGCACTGGCGCCACTGCTCCTGCTGCTGCATATTGTACTGCTGCACTCTGCGTGTGGTTTTTCCTCCAGAAGTGCAGCTGTAATCAGGCAGATAGTCCATGCGTTGTGGTCGTTATTCATAGGCTGCTAGTCTTGCTGATCCTGGATGCCGGTTAGACCTAAAAGACAACGAGACTTCCTCCTGCTCCCTCCAGTGATTGTGCATTCGGTGGCTGTGTTTAGTTCCCACCATTTTTCCTTCAAGTCACTAATGTGCTCTCCAGGCAGGATTCAACTACATGCTTTGACTTCAATCCCTCGCATTGTAGGAAATCTACGTGCAATTGCAGGCATACACGCGTGTATACACGTGCAGCCGCCATGTCTCCGCTGGGCGCGACGTAATGGGTGATAGCGAGGTTGTTGATGTACACACAGACGCGCTGTGGTCGTCTATCACAGAAGGGACAGCGTCACCCGTGCTATGTCCGTGCCCGTGCTGCAGGCAGAATTGCAGTCGGGACTCGTTACAAAGCTCGATTGTGGAGGGCGTGGCCCATAAAAGTGGGTCTGTAGGGGTACTATAGCGCCTTCAAAAAAATCAGTGCTGCCCTCAACAGGCGCATGCTGCATACACATACAACTTAGATGCATGTATACATGTACATATACATGTGTATTCGTACACACAACAAAATTCCAAACACAAAGCTGTGCCTATGGAAGTGATACTCAAACACAACACCTCGTCTTGAAAGTGTGGCCACCCTACCGTATCCATTCGTGCAAGAAGCATACGACACACCCTTGTAGCAGATCCGCCAAACCGCGCGTAGAGTGTTCAGTTTATCGATCCAATGCTGTGCATGATGGGGGATGATTGACACACATGCGCGTGGACATCCACACTAGAGCAGCACTGAGCCTTGCTGCTCTTGTGTGCGCTCTTCGCTTGCATCGGTGGTGGTGCTGTTGCTGCTGCCCCCCCACCTTCGTACTGTCACTGTGGCGGTATTGAGCCTGCTGCTGCCGCGGGGCCTTCACTGCCCCTTCACTGGGAAGGTGTGTCTGTCTACCTGCTCTCCTACGGTTACGAGTGCGCCCATCGGCTTCTGTGCTGGCCCCTCACACGTCTGCCGCCTGTATACGTGTGGATATAGAAGCGCCTTTCTGTGCAGATGGTAATAGTGCATGCATGTCTGCAGCAAGTGTAGCTCGTGCGAGGAGTCGTTTCCAAACAACGGCGCAGAGGCCAGGTAGAAAGGAAGCGCACTCCGGATAGTGGGGATGTGCATGACTGTTTTTCGGGGGTACGTGCTGCCAACGGCTCACCTGTGTCGCCTTGTTTGCTTGCTTGCGCGCGTCTTTCTCGTTGTCTCGCTCCGCTTTCTCCTGCGGATCCCCCCTTTTACACCTCGCCATGCCTCAGAGCATGCAGCCCCCGTTCAACCCTCTGTCCGCACCGTGTGTATTATGATTCTTCTGTTTCGCTTACTTTCTCACACACAAGCACACAGGGTGTTTCGTACAATCCACACGCGTTTCTTTCACCGTGTATGGGCTTGCGTGCGCGGCGTCCGCTGTCACCGGAAATCCTTGTACTGAGCAAATAGGTTTAACTCAGCAGAACCTCCAAGTTTCGCCTTCAGATGTAGCCTGGGCGTGCAAAGGCGTCTTCCACTGGCACGTCCTAGACGAGAGGTTCTCTGCCACCCTTTGCGCATACAGCTAGCGATGCAGGTGCGCCCACGCCCCCAGGGGTAGTCCTAACTTCCTTGTGCTCTTCCAGCGCCGCAAACTATGTCGCAATCCTTTCCAGTATCTATTCTTGCCTTCCTCCGCACTGCTTCGTAGCGCTTCCTGTCACCTCGCGTTTCCGTGGTAGGCACGCTTAATTTCTTCTTGTCTTGCTGTGGCGCTTCCTCTCTTAACGTGTGTCGCCTGGGCGGGGTGGACTACGCTGTCTAAAAGGCACTTTGAGAAAGCTCGCGTAGTTTTCTTCCCGGTCGGTTTGCCTTGCTGGAGAGCTCGGGGTCTCTGTACCTGGTGATGATTGTGCTGGCGCGCCATTTACGTTCAGAACGTAGCTACGCTAGGAGATCTGAGTAGGATGGAGAACATTCGGTACGTCAATCTGCTAGGCGACAACTTCTACCCATACGGCGTGTACAGCACATCGGATCCCCTGTGGGTCGCCGCCTTTCGACCGCCCCTTCGACCATCCTGCACTTGAAAAGGCAAGCTTTTCCGTGTACTGCGTCTCCTCCGTGATTGCAGAATGTACTCATATATCCCGTGGTGCCGACATTTCACATATAGTACACCGCTGGCGTACAGATGTGTGTGTCGATCTGATCGAGGGCGTCCCGGCGTCCTGCACTGGCACAAAGTACTGCGTGTAGGTACACGTATCTGCTTGTGTGGCGCCTGCTGGGTACAAATCGCTGCACATATCTGTGTGTAGATCCACCCTGTATGGCGATGTTCGCGCATGCACACTGAAATGACCTACTACTTAATTGCACAACTCCCTGCCGGCGAACCTCTCGGATGTCGCTCTCTTTCTTCCGATGCATGCATCTGTCTTGCGTGCACAATTCCTTCGCAGGTACACGTGACAGCGTAGCGACGCACGCAAAAGAGCGGATATGCGGTGTTCACTCGAGCGGAGTGCTGTGTTCGCCAAGCTTCAGCAATATGCACGTGCTCTTCGGCAAAATGGGTGTGTCCCGTGTATTTCAACTGCACGTGCCGGACGTCGTCCGTTGCGTCCTCTTCGTGTGGCGTGTAGGGGCACTTATCCCCTGCTGCCTGTTTTGGGGCGTGCGGTGTGTCGCACGACGTGCGCGCGCCTGCCCAGCGTCTTCCTTGTGCGTCTCTGCGGATCAACTCTGAAGCACAGAGGGCGGCTGCGCAGAAAGAGAGCCACACGTTTTCAGATGGTGTGAGGGGCGACGTCAATAATCAACTTTACCCACACACAGCCGCCTGTGTACGGAAGGAAGTGAGTACATGTACACGGAGAGAGTATGAGTGCGTTGATCTGTCCAGCCCTACCCCCACTACGAAGGAGGCGTCTGAGCTCGTTCACTATGTCTTAGCAGCAGCCGCACAGGGGAACTGGCTGCAACGGTTGACACGAACTCGATAACGTGCTGCGAAGCACACGACTCGCTACTCACGTATAGACCACAGTGGACACATATCAAGCGGATAGAAGAGCAGGTGCTGTGGCCGGGGCGTACTGTATGTGGGCGCTCGTTTAAGCTTCTGCGGAGTGAGAGGCGGGAATCTCTGCGCTCTTTGTGTGTGCGCAGGGGCACGCAAAGCTGTCCGTGGGCATGCACTATGATTGTGCGCGGATACATGGCAAGTTAGGGGGGGGCGCGGCACACGATGACCGCAGCAACACACACCTGCAGCACAACACGTGTCCAAGTATACGCTCGTGCCCGTGTCTGTAATTTGGAAGAAGTAGGTCTAGATATCGGCGCACCCGCATGGCTGACGTCCTTCGAGAGTCTCGTGTGCAGCACGGGAGTCGGGAAACCACATCCGAGTCGTGCGCACTCAACAGGCGTCTCCAATGCCAGCGAAGGAAGACGACAGAAAACGCCAAGAGCCCTGCCTCAGCAGGCATGTGGAGACAACGGGCGCGTGTGTATGTGCATGTCGGTTAAAAACGTCTAATGACGGGTACGACACATATACAGAAGGCGCCAGTCCGTGCATGCGCGCATCTGTATGCGTTATAGGGAGAGTTTGGCCAAGCGCGCTCCTGCGCTAGCACCATGGGCAGGGGTACATCTGCGGGGCCGGCCTGCCCCTTGTTGACATACGGATCTATGAAGATAATCCCAGGTCATCCATAAATTCATGGAGAATCTTATATGAGGTGGTTCCAAATCTTGAAAGTGGGGACCCAGAGGCATTTCTTGTAGTTATTTCTCTCGCACAAACCACGGCTTGTCTTCGCGTGCAGTTATGTGCTTTGGTGTATCTGTATGTAAGTGCGTTTAACGCGGAAGGCAAGGGCAACGCCTTAAGAAAGGTTTGAGGTTTTGTTTCTGCATAGCACAACAAATGGATTTTTTGAGACTGGAATGCGTTTTCATCTTCAGTGGGCAAAGTCTTAGATCAAATCTCTGTCCTCTTTGATATATGTAACAGGTGTTGGTATGTGTTGTTTCTAGGCACGCAAATCCGTGAACTGTGGACGTGCATCCGCTGATAGTACAAGTGCCTGGCTTTTTTTCTTCTTTCGATCTCTGCCTCTTCCATCTGCCTTGCTTACAAGTGAGTAGCAAGGCACGCACGTACCTAGCACTGTCTAGCGCTCTGCATCCGGTCCTCATCCCCTTCTACTGTCTGATTTACGTATGTGCGTATGTACAAACACGATAGAGGCATCTGGTGGTATATCTGCTGTGCCTGTACTCTTTTGACTGAATCTTTACAGCTTGCCGTGGGCAGGCGTACAAAGCTGGACCGAGCGAAGTCACTGACGTTTCTATTCAACTTTACACCTTTTCCGTATGCTTCGACAAAAACATGCACACGCGTATGACAGGGGGCACTCGCGCATCACGACGGAAGACGCGGCACCATAAACGTGACGAAGGCGCGTTTTCAGCTGCTGCAGAGGCGCTCAGACACACAGAGAAGCGATTGCACGGCACAACACACGGTCAATGCTGTTCGAGGTGCCGCTGTCCTAGGTGTGAAATGCGGAAAGTACAGACAATTTCTGCTCCATGATGACACAATTCAGGTTGTACAATCGCTAGTACATTTGTGTGGCCCAGTTTGAATGGGCAAAGAGAGTGGGGCTGTGGCCCTCTCAAGCCTCTCGTGTTCTGCCTGAGTAATTTGTGAGCGCGTGCTCAGGCCTTCGCGGTATAGACCAGATATATTTTTTTTTTTCTGACGGGTTGCTCGAACGTCGTGTAGCTGCGCTTCGACGCCCTTCTCGTGGCAGAAGCCACAATCGATGCGTCGGAACGCATTCACGACCCCGTTTCATGGATGTGCACAACGTATCTACTCCGAATTGCCGCCTCACTCGCGCACTGCTCATTTACATGTTCCCTTCACGCTGCTCAGGAACTGCTCCTCTTGCTAGTGACGTTGAACGTACTGTTTTGGCAGGACGGAAGACCGTATGTGCGTGGGGCGCGCCTCTAGCGCTCGTGTTCTGCTGTGTTGCTGCCCCCTGCACCTCGTATGCGGCGTGCTGCCTCACCAGTGCTGGCGCGTTACGGCGCCCGCCGTGCTTTGAGGTCATTGAACACATTTGTCTGTATATGTTGTTTGTCTTCCCCCAGCTGTGTGGCTGCGCCTGCATTGATGAATACTACTGCTACCACCCTTTCTCATCGCCCCTGTGCAGTAGTTTTTGCGACGTTATTACTTGCGGGCCTTTCTACTGCAGCGCTTGCGATGCTGTCACACTGTGTCTAAGGCGCTGCATACCAGTTTCCTTCCCCGCGTGCTTGCGTGGCATATGCGCGGCTTGTCACCAGGGTACTGCAGTGCTTAAAGCCCGGTCTGTAGCCCGCCGCTGCTTCTGCAAGACACTCGTGGTCTGCTAGATGATACCTCTCCGCCCTGGCTGCAGCGCGTCGCTCCCGCGACCCCTGCACAGCCGTGTTTTACCGCTTCTGCTGCTGCTGCTGGATCTCAGTTTTTCAGCAGCAGGCTGCGCGACTCCTGTGCATGCCTGCGCTGACACTGTGCGGCGTCTACTTATGCGTACACGAGCGCTGCTGCTGTATCATCTGACGTTGCGTCATCGAATGTTGCGCAACGTGCACGAGAGACAATCGCAGCGTGGTACCGCAACAGCGCAGGTGCGCTGAAGCACTGCAGTTGCGAGCTGCCTGCGCGGATCAAAGGCTGTGGCTGCGTTCCTTCTCTCAACTAGTGGATGACTTGCTGTCTACTGCCAGCTTAGAGGAGCTCTCACACCGCAACCGTAGTTTGCGGTGCTGCTGCTGAGATTAGAAGTATAAGTGATGCGGGAGGCAGCATCTTCTTGGAGGGTCCACACTTGCAGGTTTCCCTCGACGATACGCTCGTATGTGGCTCTATGGAGTGTTGTTGCTGGGCCGATGGGGTGAACATTATTTCTCAGGTGGCATTCTTCCCTGTGCTGGGCAATCACGATTACGCCTTGAACCCGTACGCACAGATTGAACGGTACATGAAAGAAGCTGCGTTGTTCACGCTACCGACGGGAGGACCAGCGCGGCGCCGCAGGCTGAGTGCCTCGGGAGTGCATGCGCGTAGCCGTGGAGTTGCTGCTGCCGATGCGCACCCGGCCGGTGAGAATAGAGGATTTGGATGTTGGGGCCACCAGCAAGATTGTTTTCCACAGAGACAGATGTACACATATGCGTGCGCGCCCCCTGCTGAGAACAGACAGCTTACCTGTGTACCGAAGACGATTTTCATATACAGACAGCGCAGAATAGAAGGACAGTTCCAGGAATCGCAGGCAGTGCTGACAGATATTGAGACGGAGCTTTCACAACAGGACAGCGCCTGACGCGCTAGAAGCACTACGTATGCTCGTCATTTGTATAATAATCGTGTGACCGATAATCTCTTGTGTGGTGAGTGATTATGGGTCAACCTGCATGCACGAGCAGGCTCTCGAAGACCGAGCGGGTTCTCAAGCGGTTTCTATGTGCTCGAAGCGAGCGAATGAGCCGCAGAGCGTTGCCCCGTGATTGACGAAATAGGCGACCCGCTGAACACGTCTGCCTGCGTAGGTGTGTGTATGTGTGAACATGGCTGGATTTGTGGGTGGGCTCATGTGTTTCGGCTCGGGCATCTACGTATGTGTGCATGTCAGTGTGCCTCTGTGTGTGTGTGTCTATGTATGTGTCTGCGCAAGTAAGCGTGCGTGTGTGTGTGTGTGTGTGTGTGTGTGTGTGTGTGTGTGTGTGTGCTTGTCCTTCTGTCGGTCTGCATATGTGTAGGCCTCTCTGTGTATGCGTTTCCGTCGTTCACCCGTGCACGTGGCCTCTGTCAACACACCCCCCCCCACGGCTGAGCACCTTGTGGGCGAGGTCGATTATGCGTGTTGAGTTCTCCATGAGAGCGTTTGCAGCACTGCCCGCCCCCAGGTCCTTCACCTCCATCGGCGGCACCCGGCATACGCTGCTGTCGCATTTGCACCGTGGCGGGCGCACTTTGCGTGCGACGCCTGCCAGCGTATTTTCAATCTTGTTATCGACTGGTGTGCACCGCATTTCTGTAGGCTAAGTACGCTACATGTGCAGCGTCATCGTTTGTGTCACGACTGCGTGAAGCCCCTGAGGTACCGGCACATCTTACTGGCCCTCTGCCCCTCTCGCAGCTGAATCACCTGATGGTCCTCATCCGCGACACACGAGGTGCAAACACTTCCAGCGGTTACACCTCAACACGTGTCCCCCATGCGGCCGCCTGCTACGCCGGTGAAGAAAACGACGGTGCAAAAGCTTTCCGGCCTGACTCATCTCGCTAAGGGTAGACGGCAGCAAACGATGATTTGTTTTTTCTGACCGTCCACCGTTCATGGCACAGGTCATGTAGGGCTTTTCTCGTTGCGCTGCTGCGCCATCTTGAGAGAAATACTCTCCGCCTGCTCGTCATGCTAACGCCACCATGGTGCATCGCCTTTTCCTTCGAGGGCTTTAGATCTACGCACGTTGGGGAGGCAATCACAGCGGTGATACTCTGTGGCAACAGGCAGGAAGACGCAGATGCTATAGTATTAGGGAGGGAAGGATGATCCCTGTGGCAGTCTACCTTCCTAACAGGCCGATGTGGATGTGCAGTAGGTCTGCATAAACTTTCAAACAGACAATCGGTGCAGGCTAGAAGACATTCAGGCGCTGCAGATGGCCAGGACATCCCATTAGGAATACATAGACACATATCTACAGAGACATGCCCGTGCCTTCACAAGTAGGGTAGCAAGACGGTAATGGTAGCGCTTCGAGGTTGCAGACACGGGAGTGCGATGAAGCTGCGTGCTTGCTCGTGCTAGTGTAATCGAATATATGACATGGCTCTTCTCATGAGCTGGATCGCTGATGTAGAAGGCGCGCCCGTCAGGAACAGAGTTCCGTGGGGGCAGGCGCCGAGCGTATACGCATGTACACCTGAGCAGGGGCGAAACCTTTTCTCTCTGCTTGCTATCTCGTTGACGCTTTGCGGCTTGGCGGGATTGTGACCTGAATCTCTATGTCTAGCCTTTACTACACGGCGAAGGGGCACGTACGGGACAAGTATTTCAAGAGCGACTACAGACACACTGTGGACTTTTCAATGCCTGGCAGCGGCAAAAGCCGGCGCCGTTTCCTCTTACGTCGTGAGCATATGGCATGCGATATGTAAAGTATTTCATGCCACTAACGCGCCCCCTTGAACGCGTAAGAGGATCACTTCGTCTGTGCTGCTTGTTCGTTTTGCCCCGCAATAACGACACTTTCCATTGATAAATATCCCTCGCGCGTTTTTCGTGATGGTGGATGTCTGCAGCAACGAACCAAGGCACAATAGGGGATCGATGGCGCATTCCTAACTACTGGTACTTCACTCGTCACGTGTTCAAGGACGTACCACACAGCATTGCTAATCCCTACAAGGTCGGGATGAGTATCTACGATGTCAATAACGTAAGTGTTCGCCTCTGCGAAGAAGAGAAGAAGCTAGCCCCCGTTGCAAAGATGCTCAGCTGAACTGGAGCAGCGAACAACGCGACCGATGCTAAGTGACGAGAAACACGAGTTTTTCCTACAGTAACGAAACATGTTTTGCGCAGCTACGGTGCTTTCTTTAGCATATTGCTCGTATGATCCTCTGTTACCCGCTGTCGCTTCCTCTTTGTGCGCCTTCCTTCTCTCCAAACTTTCTCCACGGGTTGAAAGCTGTTTTTTCACCTTTGAGTGCCTGTGTGGCACTGGCTCGTGATCTTAGCATGTCGCGTCCCTGGTAATACTCTTCAGAAACTTCGTTCACGAATAGCTGGCAAGTCCTGTGCACACCGCGCCCTCAGCCCCTTCTATGCGTGGTCCAGGCGCATATGTCAGTTTTATGGGTTGATGTAGAGCACGGAAAGAACAGGGGTCTTCACTGAAAGGCTTCTCCCTGTTATGGAGATTTCCCGACGCAGAAGAACCTGCTGACTGGGGACGCTGTGCACCCAAGGCCTCGCTTCAAAGCGGTGTCCTGATCTCTGCCTGAAGGCTCGCCCCTGCCTCGGAGATATCGCGGCGCAGAAGAGCCTGCTACCCAGAAGCGCTGTGCACCTGAGGCCTCGCGTTCACAGCAGGATCCCGGTGCTTATTCTTCTGAGTGAAGCGGGAAATAGCTAGCTTCTTTTCACGCGGCGGGCGACTCACGCAGTGTAGGTGTCCCCTAGGGGCGCGCGCTGCACGCGGTTAACAAAGGTATCGCAAGAGTATCCTATTGTGAGTAGAGCTGTGTGTTTAGGCGACGCTGTCCACTGTGCAGTGGTACGGTAAGCGTCGACCACGTGTGTAATGGTCTCGACGTATAAGGTTCTGGTAGTCTTGCACATTTCCTCCATTTTTCCATCCTCCTCTGCATTGCGTCTGCATTGCACAGTGACGAAATCTGCTACTCCATGATGCACATTTTCTCGCCGTACGCAACTCCTGGTAAAAAAACGCGTTGCGTCTCTATGAGAGGAGGTTACGGTCACCTTTGTAGACGGAACAAGGCTAAAGATTGACTCCCGATAGATGCACACAAGGGGCAGGGCTGCAGCTGCCGTCTTGGAGACGTTGAAGGCGCAGAAGCAGCCGTTTCCAAGAGAGGATTGCTGCTGTCGCCCGTCTCTTGTGACTGATTTGTTTTCTTGTGGATGCGTCAGGAATACCCGGGAACTGCTTTTGCGTGCACCGTGAAATACGTGTAGATCGTCACTTGCTGCCTCACGCAAGAATACAATGGTCCAGTGCGTATAGAGTGTGTAGCCGGGCGCAGTCTCAGGTTACGGGTGGTTCTATTTCTCTTGCTGGTCTCTGACGACGTGAAATATGCATCTGAACTGCAGTCCGCATCATCCCGGGGTGAAGGACGAACGGATGACGTAGTCGTAGTCACCGTCTACGTTGACACGATGATACTCCTCGCAGATGAGCGCAAAGATCTGAACGCGCCCTACATATTTCAGAAGGACGAGATATATCACCTTCAGATGGCATTCATCGAGGGCGTTCTCCGCGAAGGTAAGCGACGCTGAGGAACACGGAGCCGCTGGCTGATCTCGCTCTATCTGTGAAAATCAGTCTTCGTTTTCTGTGGAGTGCACGAGACAATATTGAGTATTGAGAGCCTTTCCCACCTCTTGAGACATTCTGAGTCCGAATATGAACGCACACACGCAAACAGAACACGAACTCGTCCACACACACGCAAACGCACGACCGCTTGCACACTGGCACACACACAGAGATACCCGGAGACACACACGGAAGCACAAATGCACGTACTCACATGAACACTTGGCGCAGCACGCGTATACATACGTGCACACAGATGACCGGGTCTTAAGGAGTCATATAGGTCATATAGGCAGGTCAATCATCGTAGGTTTGACCTACGCCCCGAGAGTGTGTGAGCCTGAAAAAACCAGTCGCTGCACCATTAACAAGAAGTCAGGTCGCGATCGCCACCAGAATCTGTCATCGTGACTCAAACCGGTTACAAAGACTATCGAGACGACGCGTGGTAGCTTTGCTGAAGAACGTAGATTTCCCTTCCTCTCACACAGCACCTCTTTTCCTGTTGATCCAGTCTTCTCCGCTGTATGAGCGTGGGTTTATAACTACCAAAATTCAGCCTAACCTGCTGGGCAAGGAGAGGCCAGCGGCTTCACAGCGTTGCTTGTTGTACACTTCGAATTAAAGGACGGTGCACAATGACCCCCATTCTCGAGGGCTGTACTCTAGGCGCTTCTTATATCTCTTGAGATTTCTGTTGTGGCATGAGCTAGGATGCGCGCGCTTGTAATGGGCCGACGCAGTACGTGCTCCTACGTATCCATGTAGACGGTGAAACGTCCATGCCTACTCGCGCGCGAAACGACGGATTCTGCGTACGTGTGTATCGACTTACGCCAACAGTCACATTACTGGTAGGTGCTGCATTCAGGATAGCATCCAGCTGTTTCACCATCATAAGCATGCCAAGAACGTTTCACTGCCAGGGAGTAAGTCGACACAAAAACGCTCGTGTGACTCTGTGTATGTGTGTGTATATGGGTATGTCCGAGCTTGTATCTGTGTGGATGTGCGTGTGTGTGTGTGTGTGTGTGTGTGTGACACCGTGTGTGCGATGCTTGCATCCACAGCCCAGCGTGACGCGGACTGGATTTTCATATGCGGACATCATCCAGTGATGACAGATGGAAATATGTCCAGAAACGTACCGGAATTTGCTAATGTAATGAAGACGCTGATTGAGAAGTATCACGTTGACGCCTACGTCTCCGGGCATGAGCATATGCTGAGCCTTTTTCAGGTTGGTTTCCGCTCCACTTTTGTATTCTACAGCCGTGCTGCAGGTGGAGCTGGCGTACACTCTCTCCCCGAGCAGACACCACCCCTCCATACGTCAGATTCAAGACCTCTTGCATTAGTGGCTGGTATAAAGTAACATATATATATATATCGAGCATGCAGATTCTGGTAAAAAAGGAAATACCGAGCAGACCAGGTCATGAGGACAGGAGATACATGTGTGTGAACACAACAAAGCAGCCTATTTTTCGGCAGGACCACTGCGTGGACGGTAGCCCTCTCACGCTCACCCGTCATCGGTGTTTGTTCACGTGGAAAGCACAGACCAGGTTACCAAACAGGTCATGTTCGAGCCCGCATGTGGTAAAAAAGCGAGGTTCTCAACGTATCATCGCACGCGCATACGCGTTACAGACTCTTCGTTGAATGCTGATCATATTAGCACCCTGTGAGCGCGCCGACGGTGGTATACGTGTGTGCATCGACGCCGCCTTCCCGCCAGTGATGCTAGATGGACGACGTGATGTGTGATGCGGTGCAGGATGATATGCGGCGAATTCTGCTATGCACTTGTGCTGCTGCTTTCACGGAGAGGGCCCGCGGTGCGGTAGTTTTGGCTGAGACATTCTTCTGCGCAGACGCTACGTCCCCGTGTCACATGGGCTCTCTGGTGTCAAATGTGTGCCTGCGGGTGACAGTGCAACCGGCAATGCAAGGCCTTTGTGGTGCTTTGCGTAGACGTCAAAGGAATATGTGCAGGTGTAGGAGTGTGCGTGGATATACCCACAGGAGAGTAGAGAAGTTGCAGGCGACAAGCTGTCCACAAGAATGAAAAGGTGTGCGCGCGTAATGTTGGCTTTCTGCGTGAGGACACAG
>NW_026698176.1:0-12500 GCF_030435755.1 Ochotona princeps
AGCTGCCAGGACGTTGTACTCTCGGCTACTGTTGTGACAGAGAACCATCTGCAAGTAGTTTTTAGGAGCGGGACACTCATGCTCAATCTTAAGGGGTGACAGCCTTCAATGTAGTCAGCTCCGTCTTCCCTCACTAACAGCCAGAAGCTGGTGTTATTCCAGAAAAACTGTGGATTTGAAGTGGCTGAACAAGCGCACCACCCTTAAGGTAGGTGACTTCCCAACACGGTTGACGCAGACGTCATTCAAGGACATTTGCTGTCCTCGCAAGATCTTTTGTTTTGAGGGAGAAGACACCACTCCCCATGCTTAAGCACCATATCAAGTGCACCCCAAGAGCCCCGCCACAAAGTGTTTGGCAACCCGAGAAGACCTTATGTCCAGCGACTGCAGTGAAATGATGTAATATCGAATCTCCGAGGAGAAAAGGCCTTAACATTCAGGGTGAGGTCTAAAACCCCACTTGTCGCCGTGAAGCGAACTTCATGAGACTCAAGAGCGTATGCAGAGGCCTGTCCGTCTTTTGGGTCATTCTAGTGTAGCCGTTCTTGGAGGCAAAGCGAATTTTCTACGCCCCTTGAACCGTCCCCACCCAGTACGTTGAATAGCAAGAATTATAAGGATGGCTTTTCATTCACGTGCGACTGTGCCGATTTGCTTCCGGTCGAAAGGGCAACGATCTGTACCGTCTGAATGAGACACCAGCCATCAGCCTGTTTACAGACGCATGACGCGCTGCACATACGGCACACATGCTTCCAGCTAGACACGGAATACTTCACATAAACACTGATGTTTATCAGAGAGTTCATTTGAGTACCCAGGTTGCTTTTCACTCTCCAATCCTGAAAAACAGTTTTTACACGTACTCGGAATCTGTTCACGCGGTAATCCACACTGTTGTTAAGGTTTCTTAGATGAACATCCTGGTCTGCCCGCTGGGCACGCGAAGTACGAAAAGCCCTCCGATCCACTACGTAAGTTTGGATCATGTTGTTCAGGATGAAGTATTTCGCGTGGGCGCAGCCTTCCAGAGGTGTCTCGGAAGTGGGCTCGGCGGCCGTGTTCAGAAGACCCCGCCCAACCTTACGAATTCGTGTAGCTATGGTTCGCCAGTCCCGCGAAATCTCGCTTTCCGAGCCAACATACCGTCTAATTCGATCACTCCGCCGATGAGTTTACAGCTCTACGTACCTGCTGAAGGCTGCGATACCCCCACTGGAACATGAAGATGCGTCTTTGTTCCAGCGTATGATACTGCACACTACGCTCAGCCTTGTTGAGTCCTTGTCCAATTGTTACCATAATCCCCCTCTACCTCTATTCAGTATCGTGTATCAGGCTCTGCCTTTCTTACAAGGTATGCGTAGTGAGATCTCTATGCAGCAAGCCTCCTCAAGCTCCAGCTAGCCAGCCACGTACGTATGCTAAGCGGCCGTCCACTCCGTGATGTGTCGAACCTTTGTTGCCTTGCTATTTAACGCCGCCGGCAGCTATGATTTCACCCAAAAGATGACCTAATCCCTACGATACATTTTTCTGGAGACTGGAAAAGCCCATTTCCTCGCCACCCTCTAGCTGTGTGGCAACGCTACCTTACTGCCGAGTGCTCCGCGCTGTTGCGAGTGTATAGACAATCGGCACAGGTGCTCCTGGTGCACCGGTGTAACGCGACTCGGTGCACACGCAGGATGCGTACAGCTCAACGCTGGCATGCGGAAGCTTTTGCTTGGTACATCCTTGACTACATCTGATTCACCGCTTCTGGCGAGGCTGTCTTGACCCTCAAAACTCTTAGGAGTTTGTGTGGTTGTGGTTCGCCGGTCTCGGGAAGTCTCGCTTTCCGCGTAAACGTACCGAGAAGCTCATTCGCGTCTGCCGAACATCCATAGATAACTGCTCATGGCTGCGGTACTTCCATTGGAACGGGAAGATGCGTCCCTATTGATTGCCTGGTCTCGTGTCTTCTGCGGAAGCGGGCACAATGAATTGCGTGTGTCCTAGTCGCTCAGGGCAATTTCTCTGAAGGCCGCTATAAAGAAAATTTTTTGCGAACCTATGTCAGGCCGCTCTTCTGCTGTCTTCAGTTCTTGCATTCGTTGCGTTTGCTTCGTATAAACCCTACTGGGCGCTCCTGCGTACGTGAGGCTCTCACGCTTCAGATTCCAGTCGATTTGGCATCAGTGCAGATCTCGAGCTCCTTCACGGAGCCAGCAGGTAGAACGGCACAACAGGCACGTCTGTAGCCGTGCGCATTAATCGAGGTCACCCCAGAGCTGCCAGTCAGCGTGACGTCCTTCGTCGTACGCCTTCGTGTACTTCCGTGCGGGGTCCGCATATGTACATACACGTGTACGTGCAATAATATGCGTATCTGCGTAACAGCTGAGTCTTTTTTTAGACTCAGAGTCCAAGTGCTATTCATCTGTACGAATGAAGTAGTTGACCTTCCAGGGAGAGCGATGCCCAACTTGAGAGGACGCATCGGAGGTACTATATGTCCTTGTATTCTCGTCGAGCAATACACCTTCCGCAAGGCTCGTTCCACGAAAGGCCTCGTGAGCTCTTGTGGATCGTCTGCTACAGGTTCCATAGTGTGATACATCACAAGGAACAAGGGCCGGTGTTCACTGAAGGGCGCCGTAGTTTTTTGTAGTAGCTGATAGTGGGGTTACCCCTCTCTTTGTCCACTGCTTCAAGTTTTGTTGATCCCTGCACATGTCTCATGTTCGTTGCGAAGCTTTTAGGAGCGCTAGATCCCGTGAAAAAAAGTATACTCTAATAGTTAGACATCTCGGCACGTGCGTACTGCTGAAGCCCAGGTGTAACACCATGTCGGAGGGTAGCCGTGGCATGGTTATGTTGGCACCCCTTCCTGAATTAACTTACGTAGTTTGTTCATCTAGTAAAGAAGCAATGAAAGAACTAGTGTATTAGAGCACGTTTGCCGACGTAGGCTCAAACTTTCTTCCCTTCCTACAACAATAGATACACTCTTCTAGACCGTGAAGGTCTGGACTACAGCAGCAAAGCGTGCGTGTTGCAGTGTTCCCGGGCCGTGAAGGCACTTGCGCTTGGGTTGAACCTGTACACTGAGTACTATATTCCTCTCCAAGAGGGGCGTTCTTGGCCTGCGCGTTAGGTACTGGCACTGAGCCAGTCATTGCCCCGGTCATTCGACTTTGAGGGCTCTTACTGATTACTCAACTCAGCCCTATTGAAACATGTTCTCTCGTGGGGTATGCTTCTGTATCAAAAGGTGTAATTAAGTCAGCACTCACGGTTCCGCATAACAGCTGGAATCGCTTCCGATGCGTGAATTAGCAAGGGTCCATATGTTCTCGCGTAGACATGTTTTGATCACAGCACACATTCCCATAGGATGATCTCACTGAAGTCGCACGTCGCTGAACGATGCTTGTGTACACACGTACGGCGTAGTGGTGTCGGCATCGTCTCTAAGTGTCATCGCTTCACTGCTTCGGAGCATAGTGCTGTTTACACGGTACGTGTGTCCAAGTCTGTCAACTTTCATCGCTGCATTGAGCAGCGCCATCCCTGTGCGAGGAGCTCATCGTTTGACAAGCGTGAGGCTCTTCACAGCAGGAGCGTCGCTGTCCTGCGTCCGTCCTTCCTGATCCCTGCTGTGCTGTGGCACCCTATCGTTCTGAATGAATGCCGTTAGGTAGATGAACCGCGTAACTCTCCAGTTGCAGGAGCTGTTTACCGCTTCCCATTAAAAAGTGAATAGCGACACACTATATGACTAAACTATATGGTCCTCTTGCAAGACCCAGCGTATGGTGCACTAGCAATTTGTAAACTATGCTCAACTCGTTTTTGATTCTCGCCTAGATACTTTAGAAACACGTGGACGACTTCCCTTAACAGCCAGCGTGTCCGCCCATGTGTTCCTCTGTGTGACTGAGTCGTATTCGTGCCGTTCTTCGCTGCCCATATATCTCTGGAGTGCAAGCGGATGTGCCTATTCTTGCATTCGACCTTCGGTGACATTCATTCGTGTGACTTCAGGCGGTGCGGTCGTGTGAGTTACACGATACAGGGTGCCCGCACCGAGAATACATACATGTTTTTCAGTGGAGTTGACATAAAACGGACTGGACACAATCGATTGAAGTAAACTGTGGCGAAGCTGCGTACCGCTTCCTGAGCATGTCTCTTCGTGATACTTGTTGTATACGATCTGTCTGCATTTTCGACGATTACCTTCGTGTGCACATCTGGGCTGTTGCCAAGGAAGTGCAGCAGGTGCGCCCGCCTGCCCGTGTAGCTTGAAACACGTGTTTCTATAACTATAGTAAAATTATCTGCCTCGCCGGACACGCCAGCAGCTGTTTGCGGACGCCTGCAGGGGTATACCTGCAATAGCTCTTATGTTACGGATTCAAAGCTATATATATATGTATATACGGAAATAGGAGTTTGTGTACGGGTGCAGATCAGCCTCCGCGACTAGCCCAGAGCCTATCAGCGTATGCCTTTGAAACGTGAGTGTTGTCCACAAAGTGACTGCGCCGCTTGGATACTTAGACGATTGCTTGCAGTCTTTGTATTTACGCAGTGTGGGAAGGCACGATTTTACGCGTACTTATACTTACTGCTTTTGGCAAAAGTTGTGGAGCCGGCTGGTGGACTGCCGGGTGATACCTGTATAGGAAGTAGGGCGTAACCACGCAGTGCAGCAGAGCCACTTGCAATATGCAGTGTCACTCTGTATCGGAGCAGCACCATCTGCTTTCTGACCAATAGCAGCCGGTTAGCGCGCTGCAGTGTCAGCCACGGCACAGTAGGTGGCAGCGACGGCAGTAGCAGCAGTTATTACGCACTCTGTCATTCACTGGAGGCGCGCCGTCAGCGGCGGCCTTATGACTTCACATGGAAAGCCTCAGTCACGCACGAAAGCGTGGGATGCAGCTGTGGAGCAGCAGCGAGGACTGGCGCCGAGTTGACAAGGAGCACTTAAGCATCGAGTAGTGCTACTACAGCAGCAGGAGGGCGCGGACAGCAGCCGGAGGCTCACGCTTAGCAAATATATGGGGACAGCATGAATGTCGCTTCACCTGGTGGACAGTGCTATATATACCTCCGGAAAAAAGAAGCTGTATCAGCAGCAGACGGCTGGTTAGTAGCTTGAGTACGTCATACTCCTGTTTGATCAGGAGAAGGGGAAATAATAGCGCGCAGGCGGATCAGATACATCTTGCTCGAGCTCAGCTAAAGCGCCAAATAAGCTTCAGTGTCGTGCTTACCTCTCATTGGGCACTACCGTCCGGCTGTGCAAGAATCCAATCTGCACTAAGAGTCACAGGCTTCGCCGCTATGTTTGTCTGCGGGGGCAGGGAACACTGGGGCAATTATGGATTGCACGACATGGAGATGTCTTCTTCGTCAGCAGCTGCTTCTCATTATTCATTGCCCGCAGGTTTCAGTGACACATTACCTGTGGTCCAAAACCTTCCTGTAGGGGTGACCTGGACGCGCGGGCTACCCGGTATAGACACCTATGAGTGTCCTTTCAGGAGCACTAGCAGCAGACGCCGTAAAAGTGAAAAAACTCCGCGCTTTGGCTTCGAGTTGGCTGACTCTCAGCTTCCTTTCCATGGTGGCTCTCACAATATCGCCCAGCACGGAGCGTACAACAACAATCATGACAGTGACCACACAGTGCAAGATAGCAGCACAAGCGATGGCAATGACAGCAGCATTAATTACGCTGCCACACCTGACTCTTTTTGGATGGCACTTTTTGATAACTTACTTCGTTGCGACGATACTCTGCAGGTATGCATATGTGCTAGAGAAAAACTGGACAGGGATAGCAATACTGCGGCACACGCAACATCAGGGTTGCTGCAGCAGCAGCAGCCGTCCAATACATAAGTGCATCCTCAGCAACAGCAGACGACCATTCTGACCAGTGGCTGAGACCGAGACTGACGCCCGTGTAACTCAAGCATCAGCAGTGCCGTAGCTTTCATCTCGATGAAGTAGTCTGCAGCATGGTAGATCCGTTGCTGACAAACGCAAAAGAGAGTGTGACTCAACAGCACAGCCGCAGCAGAGAGGCGTAGTACTACAGCCGAAAAGCAGTTGCTTTAGTACCAGCGTACTAGCTGCAGTGCCCAACAGCACCAGCACGTCATGGCATCCAAAGTAGAACCAGAGGGTAAAAGCCAACAAGTGATTGCCTGAATGATAAATCAGGACGCAAATATGATAGACAACAGTGCAGCTAAATGTACACCTTGGTGCTGCCGCTAGTGATGCAACATGCTGTTATCACAAGACTTGAAATATCGACAATGGACCTGCGGTGCAGTGCTACCTGCCAGGGGTCCAGTAGCAGCAACAGTGAAGACACGTAGCGGGGTCATAGAGTACTCGAGCTGTTTCTGATGTTGATTTAACTGTAAAGCAAGCGAATTTGGTGCCAAAGCGGCTAATGGCTCTGTGGACAGGTCAGCTGAGTGTGCTAGAGGTACAGCTCATAAGCGTAGGATTATATATATCTATATATATGTACATGTATATGTATATGGAAAAAAAGTGTAAGTCTACGTGCATTCAGTGTGTGTGTACTACGACGCTGCACGCTGCAGCTCATGTAATTGTGTGCTTATTTTGGTCACAGATGTACTTGGGGTGCAACACTGTGGCTAGAGGTAAATGCGGTGTAAATTTGTGGCTCTCAGAAGGTGACTCTGAGACAAAGTACCTTTCTACCCTCTCTATGAGGAATATTTTTGAGCAAATTATTACTGTCTCCTGCCGTGCTGCCGTGATATGTAATCATGCGACGTACGTGTGGTACTGCTGCAGTGACTGGTGCTGCTGCTAATGCTGCATCGGTGAAGCGCGTAGAAATATGCTGAGCGGCCAGTGTTTCTCGCATGTTTGCCTTTGCCGCCGATGCAAGCGTAGTAACGTATGTTGACTGTTGTATGCAGGTGGCTGCAAACTTGTGTGTCAATGTATACGTGAAAGTTACTCATTCTCTTTTTTCATCCACGGGTCTCCACGTGAATATGCATGATACAGATGCACGTATATATTGGTGTGCATGTGTGTAATTTCGTGGAACGCTTCAATAAAACAGGCTGCTCGTCTGACTAAGTCTCTCGCTCACTAGCGAGGCAGGAATATAATGGCTGTGCCGCTTTGTTTTCAAACACAATAAGGCATCCTTGCTTTTTTCAATGGGCTGCCGCCTCAACATAGTTCTCCATCAACTTGTTGTAGTGCTGAGTGAGGGAGTTCTGATGCAGACCGAGTGCATCTGTGTTTGTGACCTTGCGCTGCTAGGTTGACTGCATTGATAATTCTGCACATATAAGTGTACTACTACAGCTGCTACTACTACTAAGACTAATACTACTACTGCTAATAAGTGGTTACACTGCTTGTACTAGTATTACTACTGACACTACAACTTGTACTACTGCCAGTGCTTCTACTAGTACAACCACTAGTACTAGCTACTGCTACCACTACCACATAGGTGATCACTGTGGTTGGACATGTGCACGTAGACACGGTAGAATACTGGACAAATTCATGAGTCTGAGGGATACATTCAATGCAGCGAGATGTGTTGTGATGTTCCTGCTGCTGCAGAAATACTACATGATTCATGAGACATGCAAGCAGCTAGACGCCTTGTCTGCTCGTGCAAGATCAGCAGAACAACAAACTACTAGGGAGAAAGAATATGACGGCAGGTCCTGGATTTCGCCTTGTACTGACATACACATTGGCCCCGCCCCTACATACTATCCTTCTGGTGTAGTATTCCCTCTTCACGAAAATTGGTCTGGTCATACATGTGAAATTCCTCCATTTGCGTCTCCAAATGCGGGGATGGCCTTTCAACAAGGCCATGAAACAGCAGTGGCTGCTGCTGCTGCTCCTGCTCGTGGGGTCCCATCGTCTCGTGAAAACACCGTTACTGGGATAGAAACTAGCGGTGCTGCTACTGACAAGGAATGTGGTGTTGACGCTTCTCTCTCTGATACCGCAACAAAAGGCATTCCTGAAAAGAACGTGGAAGCTTCCAATGTTGAGACACCTACGAGATACACTGGTAGCCTAGATCTATCGGCAGCACCGGCACAGGTACACATACACAGGAGTGCGTCTTTCCCTTTATCACAACAAGGAAAGAAAAAACAGAGAAAACCGCAGCAGCGGCTTGTAAAATTGCAATGGCTCTCCGGCAAAAACCTTGACTGTTTCAATGCGGCCCTTGCTGAGCAGGTAAGCAGTTGCTACTAGGGCACGTCAGGCCTGCATCTCTCTCCTGCACACGCAAGCCAGATGAAAGCAGAAAATACATTGACACACACACACACACACACTGAGGGAGCAGGAGAAGGAGAATGCATGTGATATATTTTACGCATGCCCTCTGGCACATCATACTCCCACCGCACCCACACATACACAAACTTCCGGAGGTTTTTCGTGAACTACACACGGAGATAAATTTGCATTGCTTCATTTTGGTGTCACGTGGTCGGTGGGCAGGCAGGAGCTGTTTATTTATTTTTACTCAGACAAGTATAGGGATTGTTGCTTTCGCTCGAAAGTTTGGCGGTGCGTGCGGGTCTTCATTGCCAAGTTGCGTGAGATATCATCTCTACGTTGGTGGAGTAGTATGAGTGCTCTCATTCTCTCCTTGGAGAGCACACTAATGTTTTGCAACTTGATTGGCGTGTTTGCTTGTCATCGCGCCTTCAAGTGCCAGCCACTTTAAACGCTTTTCCTCCTCTTTAGATGACTTCTGTCTCTCTCTCTCTCGCTCTCCCTGAGCGTCGACTCCAATTCGAGACTACGTTGCGCGCTTCCTCGTTCTCTCAAACTATGTAAAGGCGTAAGTACCCAGTTGCATCTTAGTTTAACTAAATGACCCTAGTATGGTGCCACTGTCTCTTCTCCTTCAGACAGTCCAGTGATAGGCTGTGGGAGGGCTGTGTGCTTGTTCGTCATGTAGTAGTAACAAGTTGGCTGTGATACTGGTTTGAGTTTGCATCCATACAGCTTGATAGACTCTGTCATTCGTGTGTGGGCTTCCTACAAAGAGTTCAGTAGATTCTGAGGCTGCTTCGTGTCTTGCTAATTAGATACTCTACGTGGCTCTAGTGCTGCTACGAGTATCCACCTCTTTCACAGGTCTTCTTGGCTGTCCAGCTTCTACATATGCATATATATGTATATATATATATGAACGATAGTCTGTGATGCTGCAGTAGCTCCTCTTCTGTAGACAACTGAGCGGCAAGCGTAATGTTGCTATGTAGCTACTTTGGAACATCAAAGAAGGTGGTGCGATGCTTTTCTTACATGTCTTTCTTTTTCAAAATTAAGTCGCCTGTCATGCCGCCATATATCTGTTCTCAACAGTTCGCAGCGACCATATGGTGCTGTTGTGTGTCCTAACAATTTGACTTTGCATGCAGGTGCTTCTCGCACATGTTATCTTTAGAACGTTGAAGTGCCTGTATTGCTCCTATATGATTCTGCTTTTCCGGCAGTTCCTTGCCCCACCCACCGTGCTGCCGTGTGACTTAGCAGTCAGACTGTCTGTTTGCCATCAGTTATGAGACTGTTATGTGTATATATCCATACAATGTAGACACCTCTTGTAGGGCTCTTTAATAGTGTGTGCTTTATCGTTTCAGCTGCTACTATGTGTATTGAGGATAACGTGTGTAGACACAAATTGTACGACTTGTTATGTATGTGCTCTAACGTACTGACTGTTGCTATATGTGTGTAAATCTCTATAGTGTGAACATATCTTGAAGGGCTTCTTAAATGTGTGTACATTATCATATCAGCTCCTGCTATATGTGAAATCATCTATACTATGTATACATTTATTGTGGCGCTCAATATGTGTGTTTTGTCTGTGTGGGTGTGTGTGTGCTTTCTCATATTACCTCCTACTATGTAAATACATCTCCACAATGGAAAAACCTACTGTAGACCTCGCTATATATATATATATCTATAGCTGTCTATCTATATATCCTATACATATATATCTATCTCTGTTCCTCTGTCTATATGTGTATGTATGTGGATCATACTAACAGCTGCTGCTCTGGACTCTCAATCAATACTCGGTGGCATTTACTAGGGGTGAACAGTCATGCAGCATGCCGGCTATTCCGTGTGTGAAGGGATAATCCTGATGTGAACACACACACACGCACTTTACACACGCACACATATACACGAAACACATTCACACATATACACACACATACACACAGACACACGCACACATTCATACACTTCCTTTGTGGCCTATTGTATGGGAAGTACTATCTCTAGAATTTCTTGCTTATCTTTCGTGAATCATAGCGTGTGTAGGTTATTACGTGCGTAGAGTGTGTTATCATGTCGCTGTCTTCCATTTTGTATATCTTATGGACCAGAGAAAGACGTCTTTGTGTCAAGTACTTATTATCCTATACGGAGACATGTAATGTAAAGCACTGATGTGATGCCATATGTACTTCTTCCTCTGCGAAGGAGAAGATGGAGGTGCGTCTGCGTATGGATAGTTCCCTTCTGTATTGGACGATACTATGACTTCTACACTACGTAATAGTCCACCGCGCACCTACTGCAATTGCAGCCACTTCCAGTATTCCTAATAGTAGAGGTACGAGTAGTACTACTATTACTATTGCTGCTACTGCTGTTGCTACCGCCGAGAGGACTGCTATCAGTATTTTAGTATTACTATTGGTACTCTTCCTGTTGTTGCTATCGCTGTATATACGTTCTAGGCAAAAAATTATAAGGAGCAGAAACTGAAGGCGGAGACGCAGGCCGCTCGTGTAATCCAGAAGTTTTGGAGAGGCTTCGTGAAGGAAAAGCGAAAGAAAAAGCAGCAGGAGTGTGGAGATACGGAAAAGCAGCTGAAGGAGAAAAGGCGTAGAGATGATGCAGTGCAGCTCGAAACAGACTCCACCCAGAAGCAACAAGGCGCACAAGAAAGAAAGACTCTCAAGAAGAGGAAGAGTGTACCCAGTCGATCTGGCAGCAGAGAACTGAGCAAACAAGACAGTGGCAACATAGAATCGTCTCTCCTTGAAAGACATGGGAGTACGACTGGAGTGGGGCGCCAACCTTCGCAGCAGGAGGGACAGCAGAGGCGCCTTTATGCTGGAGGTGATCCACATGCACAGAAAGAGGACACTAGTAGTTCGGAGAAAAGACTGCCGCGTCGAAGTCTCTCCGGGCAAGAAGGAAACGCACAAATTGCAAGTGCAGCTGTTGATGGTGCTCAAGGCGAATCTCGAGAAGAAGTGCGAGTACGCAAAGCCACCGCAGAGGGGGCAGCAGAGGAAGCCTCAGCTGCAGCAGCAACAGCACATGAGATACGTCGCTATTCTGAGACAGCTACATATGACGAGCAGCCTGAACAACAACAGCAGCAGCAGGAGCAGCCTCCACGTCCATGCGACCAGGAAGCACGCGACTCTTCAGAACCGGGAGAGCAGCAACAACGACAAGCAGCAGCAGTGGAGTGGACGATGCCTTCAGTACGTTTGCTCTGCCCTCTTCATCTACTGAGTTGGCCATCTGTACGCAGTATCTTCGAATACACATACATATATATATAATCTTGCTTACACCGATATATGTATGTATACATATATATATATTCATTCACGCACTACTTTCACGCGCATATACATATATATATATATATATATGTGTATGTATATGTACACATTGAAACATATATATATATATATATATATATGCGCGATACTTTTACATACACATATATATAGATATATACAGATCTAATATTTATATGCTGAGAGGAAAATATCTTTTTGGAGTATAAGAGCATGTAGGAGGGAGATGTGGGGGCAGCTGGCATGTTCACTCGGGGAATTGGTAAAATTGTACGAGAAACCTCTGATGCTTCGTACGTAAGACAGTAATACGAGTAGGCAAGCGCACATTAGACATACAATAAATACGAGTTTGATGGAGGGCGAGAGGATAATGTCACACAGAGAGAGAGAATGCACATACATGCAACTTGATATCCAGTAATGCCTGCGCATGCATTCAACTTTTGAGGTCTGCCTTTGGCAGAGCACACGAAGACAGCGACAGCTGCTCTCAATACACGTACAGCTAGCTACACGCAGCCAGCAAGCACAATTGCTGACATACACCTTGACGCGCACCTCTTCCTTCTCTCATCTGGCGTTCACCTGCTCCTCTCTATACACATACATACATGCATCATTTGTGCTACCCCGCCTCGCCCCCCCACCCCCCCCCCTATATGTTCAAATGGCTTCATATAAATATATATATATATGTGCATATATATATAAATATGGAGCTATACACATATATATATATATATAAGAGGATATTTGTATTGACACGTGAGTATAGGTGTTAGTGTGTGTAAACATCGATGCCTCCGTACGTACAGACAT